>NW_023365723.1:344135-482676 GCF_000003815.2 Branchiostoma floridae
CAAGTTGCAGGAAATTCTGTTTTAGAGGGTTTGAAAATCCAAATTTTCCCGGGGTAGCATGTCCCCGGACCCCTGCCCCGACGCTGTGAAAAAATCCTGGCGAAAACACTGGGCTATACCAGTTGGAAGCCGGGCTCCCTTGTGCCCTGACGTCTATATTAAGATTATTTTATCGGTTGTTTTTCTACCTGTTTAATGATGCCTGTCGGGGGGAGGGTCATGTTGATTTTTTTTAGGTGGAGGGGGAGGGTCCCGTTAAATTTTTTTGAGATGAGGGGGAGGGCCATCAAAAAAATTTTTTATCCGACTTCCAATGCACCAGTCTTCCCCCCCCCCCCCCCAATAAATATCGTACGGTCCCTTGGTGCTGATTCCGATTCACCTTGAGGCGCACTGGTGCATGGCGGTAGGCCCCCTTTCCACTTGAGGATGTCGTAGGAAGCCTTGTGCCCTACAGATTCGAGCCATATCTCTCTGACGAGCAATCAGAGGAGCCGAACCTTGACAGCGACAATGAAGGTAACGCCGCAGCTAATCAACAAAACACTTCGATTCTACCATGTAATACATTTAACACAACAAACCTCTATACTAGAGACAATGATGGTGAAAAGAATTACATTCTGGAAATGTCTTTAAGTTCAATCTTGTAATGTCCTCTTTGAATATTTCAATGTAATGCGCAGTACACCAGTGCCAGCGAAAAAAAAAGAAAATGCATGCATGACAGATAATACAGTCTGTTGGAGCCATGCATATATATGCCGCTAGTGCTGCTACGCGGTTAAGTCTTCATACTTTCTGTCCACCAACGCTATACCCCAATTACAATAAAACCCCTGACTAGGATTAACTCCGGCCATGGTGTTGGGTCATTCTCTGATACTGAGTTCTGGTTCTGTCACCAACTGCACAGGACAATATATCAAACACCAAGCCTACCACACTCAGGGTGGCAACCCCGCGTCCCTCTCGTACTTCTCCCTGACCAATTACATCATGGCCAAGTGAAGGCAGGAAAAAAACAGAAGCAAGCAACTACCAATGTGTCACAATGAGGAAGGACAGTTGTTCCTTCGCCAATGGCAACATCCAGAAGAAGTAGGACTTCGAGGTTGAACATGTAACAGGGGTGCTCTATGGCATGTACCCTAACTTGCGAAGATATTTTTGCAGACCTTGTTATGCACATTAAAGAATACCAGATTTGTTGCCACTGACTACACTGATTAGAAAGTGGTGTAGGCACACCAACTGCCGACAGATGACAACTGTAGGCGAGTGCGTGTGCTGTCATGATTTGACGGAAGCGGAGGCGACGGCATTTACTGTCCCGAACAAGGCCGTCCTCGACGCGGCACTTAACTTCCACGTTGACGTCCAGCTGGAGCCGCTGAGGGCGCAGTACCCAAATCGCACGTACCGTCTGCAAGTGTGCCGGCAGTGCACTTCCTTTGTACATCAGCGGCTGGGGAGAAAGATCAGACGTGTCCTGCCGTCTTATGCGATCAGGGAAGCCTACCCTGAGCCCACCGACGACTACCGAGAATTTGTTGATGCGGACGATGAGATCTATGCATGGGCAACAGGGAATACAAACAAGTCTTGCGCTTCAAAACCTGCCGAGTGGACAAAGCCGAGGAAGTGTGCAAACGCAGGTGCGCGCAAGGTCAAGAAGTGGTCCATGCACGAAAAAAACACAACCTGCACATAAGTGCATGTACAAATGGGGCATGGCTCTACTCCTTCATAACCTCAATGATTCCACAAGGGAAGGGGAAAGGGTACCAATGTGTCTCAAAATCGCAACGTATGGTCACACTTAGTATGCAATGGGTACGTTCCTCGTCCTGGTGAGGTTGTGCTGGTATGAATGTCATCATGTATGGATTATGAACATGCATAACACATTTTGACACAATGTAGAAAAAAGGTAAAATATTTTATGGATGAGTGGGTATCAGAGCTCTTGTTCTGGATTGCTGAGGTATGGTTTAAACTTTTCCACGTGCGAACATATCCAGACCAAAGAACTCTGCAGTTTCTATTGATTCAAACTTGGCATGTGATGATGGAATAGATTTCCATACATTTAAACATCAGTGAATTGCCAGGGAAAGGGATATGAAACAAAGCAGTGCCCTAGCGAACCACGGTAAGCTCAAAGATATCTTTTTCTTTGTAACGGGTTTTATTTATAGGAAGTCATGTTTCATTTTATGTCTTAAACCTCATAATTGTGCCATAACTTTTTTTTTAATCTCAGCTAAATGAAATACATTATAATATTGTTTCTTTGGGCTCAAAAGGCAACTGAACAGTGATGACTGTGACGTGTTTTGCTGAAAGTTTGCCCAGTATACCTCAGTCAGGTTGGCATCATGAACTTCATAAAGGTAAATATCAATGATTTCATACTGCTTATTCGGTAATAAGCAATAATTGGCTTTGTCTGGCAGGCAGGCGTGGTGGTGTTCGGAAACTATCCAAAATGGCGGTCGTAAAGTCGTTTTATTTGGCCATCCTTGTCATCTTTACAGCTTCCCAACCATTGGATATGTATGATAATCTTGATTTATGAAAAGGGATAGATCAGTTGGGCAACGGAAATGGTTGTTACACTAGTTTGTACATTACTGTGGCAGTGGCCTCTCCTATCCCTTAGATGAACTACATATAAAACAAGTAATGATTTTTTTACACAACCTTCAACAGTAATTTTTTTCTATTCTAAGATGACATGTTCAGAAATAATGTAAAAGGGAGATCATACACCAGAAGCTTTTTGATTAGATAGATATATTAACTTCAGTAATCTTGACCCAGACTTCCAAGATGCCATGAGACGTCTACGTACCTTAAGTCTACATCTTGGACTGTTGAAGACAGCCCTTGACGTACCTGATTAGTGTCTTTCTTTTAGTCTTAGAGACTTCTTTTAGATTGACTCCGATGGCCTGAGTCGGAGGACATAGTACAGTACTACAGCAAGGCATTGATGTGGCAGGGCCTGTGCCATCTGGCCCGAAGAGACTGTCTCCGGCAACGTGACATGAAACTTCTGGAGAAGAAACACTACAAGTATTTCATCATCGCCTACCACATGCTTGTAAAAGGTTTTGTTATTATTTCCTTCTTTCACCATCAGAAGAGGCACCAGAGGCGGCAGACATACCGCCACCCCGACACCGTTCTCCCGAGGCAGCGATCCTGCCCCGACCCGCAGCTAGGGACAGCAGACCCACCCCGACACGGAAGCAGACGACGAGGGCATACAAGTATCGTTTATGCCGGAAGGAGAACCTGTGCACGCATGTACACGTGGAAACCATGAAGAATAAATTTTTCAAAAATCTCCACGTTCTTCACAGCAAAGATTCACAGGTTTTGAGGGTTTTTCAAGATTGCGCTACCCGTGTGACACATGAATTTTGTGGCTCAGTACATCTGACCTTTTTCCGCTAAATCGCGGGGTGGACCATGACAGCATTCTATCTTCTGGACACCTGCAGGGTGAGGTCATGTACAGTCAACTTCATGAACCTGAAGGACCCACGAAAGGAGGATTCCTTTGAGTATGGATGGAAGCTAGGCATGGAGATTGTCCTCCCCCATGTAAGGGCGAGATCACTCAACAGCCTCACATCTGTGATGCAGCAGAAGATACGGCTGATGCTCGAATACCTTCAAAGCATCCAAGGCATGCTGAAAAAAATTGAGGATCACTAGGTAAAAAATGTAGGGCGTGTAAACCAACGCATGATGCCTGGAAACAATGCTCTTGAGTTCTTTGCTGAACAGAATGAAGAACATGTTTCATCTTGCACCTGACATTCGAGGTAGTATAGCATTAAATTATAGCCAAGTTCAGATTGCTACGGCAAGTTTACAGGGCAACTCTCCCCCTGGAGGCTTATGCAGAAGATGTTACTCAGTATTTCCACTCGGGTAGTCTGATCACCAAGTATTAGTCCTTCCCGGTTCTCGATGGCAAAAGGAGCCCGTCTTTGCCTATCGACGAAGGAAATGCACACCAGAAACAATGCGATGCCTGGGGTTAGCACTCAATCTGACGGACTTTTCATCAGTGGAAGACACGGATAACGCAGTGCTCAAGGTAAACAGACTTTACTCCATACTGCGCCCACTTATCGACAAGTATGTACCAGTAAAGAAGGGGAGAGTTACAAGGCTTAGATTACTCCTGGGATTAAGCGGCTGATTGAGGAGAGACAGAGAGCGTACTTCTCGGGCGACAAATCTTGCTTAAGTTTGATTTGAAAAAGAAAAAAAAAACTGCAGGAAGTCTTAAGGAAGAAATCGGGAGTGCATCAAGTAGTGCAACTAAGACTGGAGTATGTAAAACCCGCTGGACTGAGCGTCACAATACCTATGTACCAGGTATATGTATTCCTTGTTGTAACAATGGAGATGATCGCCAATAGTCTCCATACTGACAAGAACAGAGACACGTACAACCTCTTGCCGAAGATGAGGATATTCTGAATGACAACTTGAACGCCGGTGTTGGCTGTGAGTGTCCTTGTCTGTGTGAGGCATGGTCTTGTTGGACATGTATAATCAAGAGATGACGATGACATAGTTTGGTATTGTGCAAAATGTGTTAAAGGTCGAGCGATTTCTGAAAAAAAAATCCATTCGTATTCATTGCTATATATTGAAAAATCGCATGTACCATGTGCATGTTGTATGCAATACATATTAAAAATTATTTCTATCTGTATCTCGTGGGAAAATTTTGTACTAAGTTCATGATTGTGCATTATTTACTCAATGCTGTTGCTGAAGTCATACTAATTGTAAGTTCTGATTACACCTATCTGTAGGTCGTATTTGGTGATTAGGGCAACCTGTAAGAAAATAAGGGGGTCCTGGATATTGACACAGAGGAGAGCAACAAGCCGTTGGCAAAAGTTAGTATTGTAATGTAATATGGGTGAAGCTTTAGTATTGTACTGTAATATGTTTCCTAACCAATATTCCCAGACACAAAACACCTACTGCCGATCCTGGAGAAATCGAATCGAGGGTTCACATGAGTGACGGTAAAAAAACGTGCCCCATATTTTTAATATCTTTCAACAGTATGATAGATAAGAAACGGGACAGATTACAGGGGTCTCGCAGGGGCTGGTTAAAAGTATTTACGTACAGTGTGTGAAGCAGTGAGAGCTGAAATAACAAGTCCGCTGAAATAAGCGAGCATGATAAATATGAATCTTTGGTGTAAAATGATTGCAAAGGATACCATTACATACGTGTCTTGACTACGGTTACAAAGGCGAGGTAGGAAATTTGACGAACATGCTTCGTGACGTTAGAACGCGCAACCTAAGGTTTTGAAGCTAGCTCTGAAGCAATGTTTTGGCGAGATATCATAGCTTAAGGAATCACAGTGGAGACTCATGACTAGTAACGTGATTATATCTAGAATCTTAGAAGTAATGAACTGTTCTTCTCTCAATGTTTAACCCGCTAGAAAGTATCTTCTACTCTTAGTCAGCTTTTGTAACTCAGTTACTAAGACTATGTAACATGGTTACTAAGACTATGTAACATGGAACAAAAATAGGTCTGCGTTTTCTGTACAAGGCTTATGTCAAGATTGTGAAGAAAGGGAGTTGGGAAAGGGATTGCATGAAATACAAGTATAATTCAGTAATAATTGTAGAAACTGACAAACCGATGCCTGGAAACAATGCTCGTTAGTTATTTGCTGAACAGAATGAAGAACATGCCATGTATCATCTTGCACCTGACATTCGAGGAAGAATAGCATCTATTCTAGCCAAGTTCAGATTGCTGCGGCGAGTTTACAGGGCGACTCTCCCTCTGGAGACCTGTGCAGAAGATGTTACTCAGTATTTTTAAAAAAACTGCAGTTTAAATGGGTCAGCTTTTGACGTCACAGTTTTCATATTGCAGAATTACAAATTATATGCACAAAGTGATAGAAAATGTGCAGGAACTGTTGCAGAAGCCAGATGGTCCTCACGGAATTGGGGGCTGTCTGGAGAAGGTAACGAGGCTGGTAATAAACTATTTACAAAGTTTATGGAATCCACTGCTTCTACTGGTAATGTGAGGGATGGACTGAGAGATATGCTGAAGACTCACTGGTTATATTCCAGCAAGGCTCTGATAAGATTGGCTCCTGCTGCTGTAAAGAAACAGGTCTGGGGCATTTGTCATGTTAACGACCATGATCTTGCAACGCACGTACTGGCTTGTATGGTGAGCGGGTTTCGATAACCTGGAATTCATGTTTGCTTACCTGCTACATACGCTCCTGGCGAATGCACATCTAGGAGTGATGGTGTTTCCCTGCCAACTTCTACTGGCAGAGTTGCCAGCACATACTAGTGCATCATGCATCCTCAGGAAGCTTATGGATCTCGGCGTGGCCGGTCCACTACACATTACCTTACGCGCTTCCACATGTCGCACACCTGGTGGTAAGTTCTCATCCAAAACACTAAACCCTGTATCATTAATCTTTTCAGCAGCTCAGGCCTGGATCGACTTAGAGAAACACACGCTATTCGCCCAGAGACAGGCCTTCGCTCAGAGTACGCAGGCAAATTTTGGCTTGTGAGGACAAGGAGGGAGCTAAAGAAGCTTTTCAGGAATGTCCTACCATATCTACAAAAGCTTGCAAGGGGAGAAAATTATTCTCTTGAAGGTCAAACACTGCTTTATTGGGTAGACTTATCTAAATGTCTGTAATCGTTGAATCTAATGACACTATTTGTTTATTGTCAGGCTCGATGGCCGAGCAAAATGGAAGAGAAGATAAAAGGTAGCGTCCATTGTCCAGCTGACTAGTCTCACTATAGATCAAGTGAAGGTATCACAAGCGGATAATATAAGATGCTGTACTCAACTCTAATACTTAGCCTAATACTGGTTTAATCACGCTTCAATACGACCCGAGCCAAACATTGCTGGCCTCTGCGGGGAGGGTTCAGTTACAGCCCCTGCAGCAGAGTTTGTGTTACACCGACTTGAACTCCCGCTCACCAAAAGTTAAACACTGCAAAAGGGAAAAACACAAAGAAAGGAAAAGACATCTCAACCCACAACGAATAAAACCAGTAGTATTGACAAAGGCCAGAGATGAGGAAGCAAGGGATGAAATCGTCATCATTGACGGCGCAAGACTGAAACTCGTATAGAAACAGTGCAAGCATTCTTGCAGAAACCAACAGATGCAAACCAGGTACAGTACAATCAATCATGTACATAACATCGGACTGGCATTTTTTTCTCCCTTGAGGGGTGTGGGTGCCTCACTGTGCCATTTTCCTTATATGTGCTCAATAAGTGCTTTCAGATCCTGGAGGCGATGAGGCAGGTGGACGGAAGGACGGACAAAATGCAGCCTCGCCGAGATGCTGGCTGTGGTAGTGTCAGATTTCCTACCAACATCCTACCGAAGGTGAGCTAAAGCTGCTGCCAAAAATATTGCTTATTTGCAGAAAAAGGTGATGTCCAACTAGATCCTTATGTTAATAATGCTACTACATTTATCACACTACTCAAGTAAACAATGATACACCTTTGCCACTGACAGTATATGCAAGTCAAGACTGTGTACTCACAGCCAGCAGTCAGAACTGTCCCCCAAGCCAGAAATGGTCAGAGCTTTTTTCGCAAGCGAGCAGCAGTCAAGACCATGTCCTCACAGCCAGTCAGCAATTCTTTCTTTATTTATTTAACTACATTGCAGAATGATTTGACAAAAAGACAAAATATTGTGACTTATTGCATCCACATATCAATGGTCAACATTTTTGTGTACCAGATGCGAGAACATCCTCATCATTTTTATGTGCCAAGAATCCCAGCTTTCTTTTGAGACTTCAGTGATGTTAAAAATGATACAGGTTGTTTAAAAAAATGTCATAATGCCAACACTTCGTCCAGATGTGCAATTCTTGCAGAAAGAGCAGTTTGCCTTATCCCATTCCAAACTATCGACAGGGTAAGATTGTTGTATTGACATGTGATCTTTTCTTTAGGAGTGTTGCATTGACATGTTAAGTTTGAAATTGTTATATTGACTTGTTTACATTAAGACTATTGACATGTGGCATGTAGGTTAAGATTGTTGTATTGATATGTGGTGTGATATTGATATGTGATACGAAATTGGTCTAATTGACTTAATGTTTGGGGCTTGTGAGGACAAGGAGCTAAAGAAGCTTTTAAGGAATGTCCTGCGATATCTACAAAAGCTTGCAGATTTGGCTAATATAATAGACACTTCATAACAAAAATGTGGAATAGGCAACGAAATTAGCTGTTCTGTGTATTGTACATATGTATCTAAGATATTCTTCTGTTGTAACCAGATAGTATATATTCGCGAAAAGAATGTCTTCAAAATAAATAAATCTCAAACAAGGAACACCATGAGAGGGAGGATCAAAACAACATCCTCAAAAGAATAGAAAAACACACCCGGGAAGGTGGACACATTGGTATACACAGATTTCAAGAAGCAATGGATAGCCTAGACATGACATGACCTATCCATATCTTTCCTATGCTAAAAAGCTTCTGTCCCAAGTGGCAGTTCTTTCTAATTAAAGGCTACGAAGACTAGGAAAAGTATGTTGAAATAATAGCCGACTGCCAGGAACAGCCCCACAACGGACGTCTGTCTCTCGGGATGCGGTGGAACATTCAACCGGAAATTCTTCCACACCATATTCCAACCAAAGATCGCCTTGCTCGACCAACCAATCCACTGTCTTGACATTCTCCAGCGTCGCGTGCGACAACACAGTGTCGGTACATGTCATAAACGTACGTCTCGGTACGCTCGACAGACACCTTCATGCAGTCATGTGCGAGGGCAAGACACGACACTTCAACACACCACATCCCGGAGGCCATGTCCTTCTTTACCAGGATCAAGAGCAAAAGAAATGAAACATTTGTGGCCTTGACATCCAGCAAACACATCTACCTTAGTTGAACCAGCCCCCACTGAGCCAGAGGCACAGTCCCCGAAGTCTGGGTTTCCAAGAGGCTGGACAACTGTAATAACAGACCTGGCTAACAACCCCTGAGTACGCTGGATGTCCTGCCATTACCTATAATTTTGCTCTATGCTATGTTTGAATTTAAGTGTAAAGAAGAGTAATTGCAGCCGCTGGTTTTGATCTCATGAACTAAGAGGCTGGTAGCTTTTGTGACAGTATCCTGCTCTGGGTATTGATGTGATTGTAACACTTGTTAAGTTGTAAGGAGATCACCACACCCATGTGACATGCTGAACACCTCTGGGATGATCTGTGGGGGAAAAATACAAAACTTTAGCAGACGTGGCAGTAGAACTAGAAACAATTTTTTGGGTACATGTTAGGATACAGGTCCGGCCTCCGGTACATGTGCCTTTTCATTTAAATATTATAATGCAATTGCATACAATTTCCTTTAACACTGACCAAGGCGTTTAATTTAACTTTAAACAACATAATTCAGTGAACACAACGAAGCGTGACCCGACCACGCCACCCCGGTGCTTTGTTCTTAAGAAAACGGACTTTTACTCGTAAAATAACAACAATAACAAAATGTCGTCCACAGCCTCCCAGTTCCAAGCGAAAGCCAACAATGATTACATCACACCGGCCACATTTTAAAGTTAAACGCCAGAAAATTTCCCCCACATACGGCTGTCAATACACAACAACAGTGACTACTAGTATTTCCCTCGCCAGTATTATTTTTGGAGCTTCCAGCTGTAATGTTTTAAACTAACCACCGAACCAGCTATATATACTACAAGACGTCAGCGAAGGTTTCATTTAAACCCAATGCCCAATATGGAATCCTCTCCAGAGGTTTCATAGAACTAGTTAATGATTTTGGTTTAACACAGGTGGTCAAACAACCGACCCGTATAAACAACATCCTCGACATATTTTTGACTATTAGCCCATCGCTAATAGACAATTGTTCCATGCTACCTGGGATTGGCGACCACGACGGCATTCCTTTAGTAACAGCTAATGTAAATGCAACCAGATCAAAACAAAAACCCCGTATAACAAACCTATGGAACAAAGCCGACGAAACTGCAATCAAGGCTGAACTTAAAGACTACAGCAACTCGATAACCAACAGGAACAACAGCAAATTCACTGTAGATGAACTCTACGATGAATTCATTGACAAGATTAAATCTGTAATGGATAAATATGTCCCTACCAAGGCTATAAAGAGCAAACATACATCAGGCCACACCAATTTAATTTCTTGGTTCACGGATTCGCTCGCTCCTATTTTTTGGAAAAAAAAATAAAAATAAAAATTACCATTCAGCAAATTTTCACCATTACTGAAACCATTCACCAACTTTCTGGTGTAGCAAATTGGCCTTTATATTATAAGCTCCTTAAAGTGTGGGTACAGGTGCTGTTACTGTACAATGATAGTGTTTTTGTACTTTTTTCAAGCTGAAAACTTTTTTTCTTTATGTTTTGGATTAGCCGTTACCTTTAGCCCAACCATTTTACAATTTTTATTTTTATTTTTATTTCGCCCTTTCGCTCCATATTTTTTATGAAAAAATCCGTGAACCAAGAAATTAAATTGGTGTGGCCTCACCTTGGATTAACAACAAAGTGAGGAGATTACAGAAAAAGAAACAAAGAGCCTATAATTCTTATCGTAATAACCCAAATGAAACCACTCGAAACAAGTACCACTCCGTCCGCAAACTTACTAAAAAAACAACAAGACAAACTTACCGTAAATATGTAAACTCCATCTGCACAGATTCCCCAAAAAAGTTCTGGTCCCATATTAAACACTTGAAAAACGAAGAAACTGGTATCCCTAGTCTAAAATGCAATGGCAAACTCGAGTCAGACAATAAAACCAAAGCCGACATTCTAAATTCTCAATTTAGCTCAGTATTCACCAAAGAAAAAGACCAACTCCCTAACTTACCCTCTAGCAACACCCCTGCTATGCCTCACCTGAACATAACCACCAATGGTATCACTAAACTCCTAAAAGACTTGAACCCTCATAAAGCTAGCGGCCCTGATGGCATCCCAGCAAGAATACTTAAACTGGCAGCTGAAGAAATTGCCCCTGCCCTTACTATTATATGCCAAAAATCACTAGAGTCAGGCCAAATACCATATCCATGGCTCCAGGCTAATATTACACCTATCTTCAAAAAAGGCGATAAATCTGACCCCTCCAATTACCGCCCAGTGTCTCTCACCTGTGTTTGCAGTAAGATTATGGAACACATAATCCACTCACAGATTATGAATCACTTTGACAAACACTCCATACTAATAAACAATCAACACGGGTTCCGCAAGAAAAGGTCATGTGAAACACAACTCATTTTGACAACAAATGACTTAGCTACTACTCTGGACACCAGATCCCAAACAGACATGATCATCACCGACTTTGCTAAGGCATTCGATAAAGTGCCCCATAACCGACTCCTCATGAAGCTAAAAAAACTACGGTATTTCAGACCAACTACTTAAATGGATAACAAATTTTCTAACAAATCGTAAACAAAGGGTAGTGGTTGGGGGCGAACACTCTGAATGGTCAAATGTTGACTCTGGGGTACCACAAGGCACTGTCCTTGGCCCACTACTATTCCTAATTTACATAAATGACTTAGCCGACGACCTAAATTCCAACATTAGACTCTTCGCAGATGACTGTGTCATCTACAGGGAAATCAAAAATGACCAAGACCATTCATTGCTACAAGAAGACATTAATAGATTAGACAAATGGCAAGAGGACTGGCAAATGAAACTACATCCTGACAAATGTCATGTCATGAGGTTCACACATAAACGTAAACCCAAATTATATGATTATAGATTAGGTAACCACATTCTAACGGAAACCAGAAACCACAAGTACTTGGGTGTCACACTAAACAACCAATTATCATGGTCCAACCACATAAACAACATTACATGCAAAGCAAACAAGACCCTTGGTTTCGTTAAGCGCAATTTATATGACTGCCCCAAAAAGATCAAACAAAAAGCCTACAGTAGCCTGGTTAGACCCCACCTTGAATATGCCTGTGCAGCTTGGGATCCTTATCACAAAGACCACATTGCCAAACTCGAGGCGGTCCAAAACAGAGCAGCCAGATTTGTTTCAAACGTCCCGAACTGTCCAAATTCTCAGACAAGCGTTTCTAAACTAGTTTCAGACCTGGGTTGGGATACTCTCAAAAACAGAAGAACAGCAAACAGACTCACCATCCTCCAAAAATCTAGATATGACCTCCTAGCCCTACCGGTCGATCATTACTTGCAGCTGAACCCTAGGCAATCCCGACACAATCATCCAAATTCATATAAACCCATTAAGACTAACAAAGACTGCCTCAAACATTCATTTTTCCCAAGAACTGCCACAGATTGGAATACATTACCATACTCTACCACACTCCAAGCTAACCCCACTAAGTTTAAGGAAGAGGCATTACAACATCTAAGGAACAGCCAATAACACAACAGCACTACGCCCTGTGTGGTTTGCCCCAACAAACTAGGGGTGTTGCACAGTACAAGAACAAGAAGGCAAAAGTGACCTAAAATACGAACTTCAATACGTCTAATCCACCCTACCTTCTGTCACAATGGCCGCCCTGCACAGACTGAATTCCACACAGAACCAAAGGACTTCTCCCGTATCAGTGCGCATAAACATCTGGAATGCCTCCAGACGTCAAATGAAAGACTTGCGCATAGCTTACGTCGTCAAAAATTACACAAAACAGAATAAAATAGTCAAGGAAGAACAAAACAGTCCAAGTTACTCGACATATTGATGTGACATTTCCTTTGTCGGCCGGACTACTTTCTGGCGGCGCGTGTGCATATTCCGTCTGGGGAGGGTATTCGGTGGAGGCTGGATGGTGACGTCCGAAGCGCATGGAGGCTCACTTGGGGTTTTTCAAAGTGCCGACACAGGTTTCTTTATGACAAAATCAAGCTGATTTCTACTGCTCGCTTATACTTTTTTAGTCCCTCCAGAACCCTATACCAACAAATCTTCCAAATGTTTCCTTATTAATAAGGTAAAGCCTTCTGAAAACAACAAAATGAAAGAATGTAAACTGTTACTGTTTAATAATGTTGTCTGACAACTTCTACTTTTTTTATTGTTTCAGAGTGAAAATGTGATGGTCCGTGTCAGCAGGGATGGGATCAAGACCAAAGGTGCCTTTTGGTTAGACCGACCAGTGTCATTCGCCATGTCAGGGGACATGTCCACCCCTATTGCACCAGAGGCGGGAAGGGCGCCGCTATCCCGACGTTTTCAGCTATGGAAAACCGGCTCCATTGGCAGTGGCACATGAGTATGAGACTTCGGTAAGTGTTAAAAGCCAAACTAGGATCAGGCAAAACTCCACATTTCTCTTGCCTTGGTAAATAGTACACCACAGGATGCTGTGAGGCCAGAGAGAACTGCAATATAAGAAATACCGCCACCTAAGCATGCACAGAAGTACAACACACCCGTTGACATGACCGACTTCAACAGCCCAGAGCTAGAGAGAGTCCCGAACCATGCCAATCAGTTGACCTTGACCAAGATGATATTACTCACACTGCACGGCTGAAGAATATGATTTGGATGATTGCTCTTTTTGTTATTTTAAGTATCCGAACTAAGTATCTTTCAAAGGTGCAACGTTGCCAGCTGTTCAAGTTATGGATCTGCCGTGTGCACTCAAGAGTGTAAGCAGCAGTCTCTGTTGAATCTTTTAAACACATGTATAAAAAGGAATGTCTTACCACTTAAAACTTTATTTTGATTTGTTTATACATCATTGATATGCAAATTCCATTCTCTACCTTATTTACTTTATTTACGCAAGAGCGCCACACCAAAGGTCTGTGGACAAAACAGCATTGGGTATCCTCAAGACGAAGGTGCAGACTTGCTTTCCAGACTCAATGCTTTTACTGTACGGGGGCAACAGCGAAAATACGCCAGGTCCCACCTCTACTAACGCTGATTTCTTCATGTGAACGATGAGATCTATGACTACGTCTACAAATGACGCTGAACAAGTGAACCATTTTTGTAGATGTATTTTTCCACAATGGACAAGATCCTTGTACCCATCAATGTCCCAAGTGGGAGTCACTGGTGTCCCTTCGAATTTTCTCTTAATAGTCTTATGACATCCAAACCATTACGAAGGTCTTCAGGATTCCGGACAACAAATCCAGCATATGACATGTATTAGTGACATGTATTAGTGACCACGCCTGGTTATGACATTGTGTGTTCAAGGCGGTTGTTCGTTGAGCTGCCAAGGAAGGAACGTTTGTGCCAAAGGATTCCCGCGAAAATTGGGAACATGAAACTACCGCCAATATGCGTGATACCAATCGAATCATGTCTGCTAATAGTGAATACAGTAATAAGGGTTCACATGAGTGACTTTGAGAGGCTTTAGGGATACATGTTCACATGCAAATTCTGAGTGACAACAAACAGCACAGTACTATTGAGGATGCCGCACGTGTATTTCTCAAGCGTAACATTGTGTGAAGAAAACTTTTGTGTTGATCCCATTCAATGACGAAGATGGGCGTTCTTGACAGGACAGCCTCCACGTGGCTCACAGTAACCGTTAGTGAATGCCCTGTCGTTGTGCGTAAGTTGTAAGTGGTGAACCAGCGAGGCCAAACTAAACGTTACTGTTCACGAGGGGTAACTGGCGCATACAGCCGTTTTGTGCGTGGACAAAACATTTGCCAGACGTGTGCAGATGTGACAGCAACAGTTTTTAAGTGCCATTAGTACACTTATTAGAAAAAGAGAGGAGCACATATGCTTGCGATTCACATACCGTTGCGCAGTAATGAAGTTGTTCGCAGAGAATCTGAAGAAGTGCAAAGATGAGTTGCAGAAGAGTAAATCAGAGGAAGACAAGAGTGGCATCCATGCCCTTTTCTGCACTGCTCACTACCTGCTTGGTTTGAGCCACCATGCCTTTCGGGACTGTACAATGGGAGGTACTGGGCATATCCATCCGCTACTAGACTGCACTGGTAAGCTCTACCGCTGCACCAAATAATCCATCGAAAATAGTAACTCATCTTACTTATATTGAAATGTGTTGAGAAAGTTGGGGACATGTATGGCAAGGCGCCAACCAATGATATGGACCGCTTCTAGACTAAGTTGACAGGGAAAGTTAAAGGGATTTATGAGGACATTATGAAAAACCATGAGTCAAATTTCTTAGTTTAACTAGTACTGGCGCACTCTTGCCTCGAATATTTCAGACAATGTATCGCTCTTCGGCGGTGGCAGTTAAGTTACATGGGAGTTTTTCGACCTTATAGACTCCTTCAGGGTGATCGCCCTGCTACAGCACCAGCCAAGATGGTGGAAACCCTCACCCTCGCTACAAACCCAGACCCAAACTCGATTCATCGAAATGTTTTCAAATTGATGTATGCACCATTGAAAAAAAGGCATGCCAACAAAAAATGGAAGTGCAATCACTGAGGATGCGCTGTATGCAGCTTGTCGCACGTTTCAAAGTGTCGCACATTACTTATCAGTGGTTAAGTACATACAGTGTGCTTTCCACCGGTCAATCAAGTATTTAAAAAAAAACTGCACTGGCTCCTGCTGAAGCATCTAAAACCAACAAGTCAAAATGAGGAAGATGAAGAGACGGAGGGAATGGGTTCTTGACAATTTTTTTGTGATGTAGGTGCACCAACTGCCGGCAGATGACAATGGTACGCGAGTGCGTGTGCTGTCATGATTGGACGGAAGCGGAGTTAAAGGTGTTGGGCAGTGGGACGGCATTCACTGTCTGCTGGATCGCGCTGACTTCAGCGCCGTCGTTCTGAACAAGCGCCTACCCCGAGCTTATATACCGACGATTTCTTGATGCGGACAATGGGATCTATGACTACGTTTACAAATGACGCTCGTTTCTGGGAGTTTTGCATCTTGTATTCAGCGTTATGTGTAGACCAGATATTTACTCACAATATGTTTTGAAGTTTTGTTGACATTTTTGTGCGAGTACCGTTCCATGCTCACAACAAATGGAATATGATCAAAGCTCTGTATATAAACTATGGAAGTTAGTAAATTAGAAGTTAGGAAGTTAGAGGTAAATCTATGTAAGATTTGCCCCAATTCTTATACATCTTAAAGTTGGCAGTTTCATATCAGACATACCAATCAAACCCCTCGTTCTTTACATACATTTCCTTTCCTGCGACACGTTTATTCCCTCCTTTCCAAAGCAGTAGCTCTGTCACACGGGAATCATAATCTTCTCAGACTGCTGACTGCACTGGAAATAGCCGAAAACCGCCGCTTCTGTGATACTAAGCATGTCGGGTTTGTGGATCTGATCAAGGACCACCGGGTTGCTGTATCCCCCTCCCATGTAGTCACAAATCTCGCTAAGAAAAAGCAATGCATCAAGATACTGCTAAGTCTAGGGATCTGAAATATTAATTCAACACAGTACGAATTCTTGACGACAAAGCTCTCCTGGGTCAGGACTTCACTTTAGATTATTCATACAAAAATGTGGACGCCTGTGAGAAGGAATGTTTGGCCATTCTGTTAGAATAGATCCGTTATCATGTAAACTAGGCTGTTGCCAGAGGATAGAATATTCTTCAAGTGGCAGCAATGAAAAACAGCGTTTAATGTGTCAAGTTGGGAGCACGATAAACAGATCAAGGAAATCGGGAGTAAGCTGCAATGCACAAAGGCAGAGAGAGACATATTCCAGCTTTTTTCAACTGCTTCGAAAAAGTACGGAATGGACAAATGGAAAGGTCCAGACGGCACCATTGCGAGCAGGCTTCATACGTGGGAAACGCCTGGAGAAAGGCTAGAAGTAGTTGCATGTACGACCATGACTGCAAACCAGGCTAAAAATGCGTACATATTAGCTTATACTATTGAAATATTTTTAACTTCACTGTTGGGGTAGTTCTCCTGTAGGGTGCGGCATTAACAATGCCTCATCAATTGAAGTAGACTTCCTTACCCATTATGGGCATGATATAGCAAAGAATGGAAATACATGGAAGTAATTCAATTTACCATTACTGGACAAATCAAAATGACTCATTCTTCATTTCTTTCTTACAACCCCCTACCCCCCTACTAAGTAACGTCCAGTCACTTACCGATACTGCGATTTGCAATGCGAGGCCTCAAGTTAACGGAAACAACAAAACTGCACGGAAGTGACATGGGATTATGGGGGTGGCATGGATGTAGCGGTCTATGTCACATTTTCTATTGACTAGAATCACCCTAACTACCTTTTGTTGTTGTTCATAAGTAATAGGGAAATTCATCCATATATAAGGCTTACCTACAATGTAAGGTATGTGTGGCAGCATCTGTATTGTAGTCAAGGTTGGTATTCACCACATTGCAATACTGTTGCAAGATAAAAGTCAAGAATTTTAGTAAAAGGCCGAGGAGTGGCCGCCATAATGCTTGTACATATCATTCTTTTAAAGAGTGTAATGCCACGTTATAATGGCCATTGTAAATAAAAGAAGTAATTACTTATTCGCCTCGAGTATGCCTCGGCATCATTTTGATGAGACAAAAGGAAATCTTATAATCAACATCAGATGCAAGTTTATGTCTAGTTTTATGTTGTCGTCATTCGTACTGCACATACATTTGTATTTGTTTTCAATTATACATTTCCAGCACTACACAGGTCCAGAGCTGGCCAAGTGCGAATATGCGTCGAGCCACAGGATGCCACCAACTGAGTTACATAGCCGCCGATGAAGAGACTTGTCCTTATCGTACGTAAGTTGACTGTTTGATTTTCAAGCACAACTTCAGACTTCTTTGTCCTGCAAACATAATTCTGATATGTTATCAATAAATCCTACATATTATTGTTCTGCAGGTAAATAAATGCGTTCCGTTCCCAAACCCGTGTGGTCTGCCTAGACGCCCCACCTGTGGTAGTGGTGCATCCATGCCTACACGCATGCCTCTGCCACAGGTGTGTGTGGCCGTTGGGTGAAAATAATGCACCACCCATGTCCAGTGTGCCGGGGGGAGTTCTTTACCATCTTTAACCATTACCAGACAATATAAAAACACATGAAATGCTACATCAGGAAACACATCAAGCATCGGAACCAAGAGCAGTTGACCGAAGAGGTACAAACATTCTGGACAACTTGTAGGACCCAAGAAAAGTGCTGTAAATACATTGGGCATCTACGTAACGTGATACCTGTTGTTGTTCCCAGACGGGGGCGCACAATATTATTCATTTCTCTTTCAGCATTTGTCAATGTCAACAAGATGGAAGAAAAGATGTCGGAACACATAAAGGCAGCAGTAGGGAAGATCATACTTATTGAGGAGATATACCAGCTGTGGACAGGCAAAGAAAACATCAAGGCATTTTCCAATCAACAGGTTGAAGCAATGGACATCACAGCAGTAAAGCTGGGACGGATTCGGTATGGCAAAGAGACCAAGTTCCTAAAAACGAACCATTATGACCAAAGAGCGCCACACCAAAGGTCTGTGGACAAAACAGCATTGGGTATCCTCAACACGAAGGTGCAGACTTGCTTTTCAGACTCAATGCTTTTACTGTACGGGGGCAACAGCGAGAATACGCCAGGTCCCACCTCTACTAACGATGATTTCTTCATGGGAACGATGTCTATTGAGATCTATGACTACGTCTACAAATGAGGCTGAACAAGTGAACCAATTTTGTAGATGCATTTTCCAAGATGGACAAGGTCCTTGTACCCATCAATGTCCGAAGTGGGAGTCACTGGTGTCTCTTCGAATTTTCTCTTATGACATCCAAACCATTACGAAGGTCTTCAGGATTCCGGACAACAAACCCAGCATATGACATGTATTAGTGACCACGCCTGGTTATGACATTGTGTGTTCAAGGCGGTTGTTTGTTGAGCTGCCAAGGAAGGAACGTTTGTGGCGAAAGGATTCCCGCGAAAATTGGGAACATGAAACTACCGCCAATATGCGTTATACCAATCGAATCATGTTTGCTAATAGCGAACACAGTAATAAGGGTTCACATGAGTGACTTTGAGAGACTTTAGGGATACATGTTCACATGTAAATTCTGAGTGACAACAACAAACACAACAGCAATATTGAGGTAATCTCCAAGCAGATTCCTCCGGTGGCATAAAACAGTAACCCAAGCTGGGGAAGGAATTTAACCGGCAGAATGCAAATTTTACTCCTCTGCCGGCTAAACTCCTTCCCAGCTTATGTTACTGTTTTATGCCACCGGAGGAATCTGCTTGGAGATTACTATTGAGGATGCCGCACGCGTATTTCTCAAGCGTAACGTTGTGTGAAGAAAACCTTGGTGTTGACCCCATTCAATGACAAAATGGGTGCTCTTGACGGGATAGCCTCCAAGTGGCTGACAGTAGTGAATGCCCTGTCGTTGTGTGTCAGTTGCAAGTGGTGAACCAGCGAGGCTAACCTGAACGTTGCTGTTCACGAGGGATCCTTATATTATAGGTAATCATAGGTATTATCTCCACAGACTAAGACCCAGACAATTTGAACAAGACGAGTACGACCAAAGAAAAAGATAACCGACCATGTAAATACAATTCAAGATTGTCAATTTCGAATTGCTTCAGTCCAATCAGTCTGGTTAAACAGCAATGCCATGGAACTCCCTCCCTACATCGGGAGTATTATTGCCCATGAAAGTGAAGAATCAGGACCGAATGTTTGATTTTGGTCGCCTATACAAGCCCCACCCCCTCGCATCTGCAAGCACCAGCCCATCCCCTACCTTCCTACATCGTGAGTATGGCTCATGAAAGTAAAGAATCAGTAAATACCATAATCAATAACATACCAATGCTAATATGTTCATCAACAGGCTCTCATTTAACGGTTTTTCCTGGCAAACCTGTTAGTAACCGCCGGTTCCTTGGATGTATCAGTCAGTGTCAACAAGCTGTTTGACAATTAAATGAACCAAATGAAAGAGGTCGAGGTAATTCATAAGAAGATAATATCATAGTTTCTAAGATCTGCAGTTTGTGTTCCGATATGGCTGCTCCAGAATTTCTTGAATCAGCTAGATATATAGAATACAGCTCTGTGTTATAAGACCATACAATACCACTGTATAGTATTTGAGCAGAATATAGTTGAAAGTCGTTTTCAAAATAACACAATGATAAGATCAAGTAGTAATGAGTAGAGGAAGCGGATTTTTAATTGTTGATATTGAAGGTTTCATCTTTGTTTTTGCAGCTTGAGTTTTCAAATAAACAAACTCATGTGAACCCACATTAAGGCGCTATTTAAACTTTTGCTTCCAGATAGAAGTTGTTTTCTTCAAACAGGTTGCCACCTGGAAGGCACAGAAGGACCGGTAAACAGTACACTGCTTGGTCGCCACATGGAGGCAGCAAAGAAGAAATCTGACAGGCATCATAGAAAACATGCATGCACCCAAGCTTTAGCAACAACGCTAAGCATCTTTTGTGATTTTGAAACGTTGAAAAGTGTGTAATTTATTCCAGAAAAATGAAATGTAGTAAAACATTAAAAAGTGTTTTTCACCGTCAATGTATGTGTTGCATTTCTTTGAATGTCATGGCATATAAAGGAGTAATTTAAGATAGTGTTACTGTAAGTTGTATATAATTGCCTGGAAGGTCAATCAATGAATTGTATGTCCCTTTGACGAGTGTCATGTGATCACGTCCAGCAAGATAGTCACGCACATCCGAAAAACTCTTATAGAAATTATGTGACTTGTCAATAACTTGTTGCATAGACAAGCATCATCCGAGGACGGAAGATCAAGATATTTTATCTATCATATAAAAATAAATTGACGACGTGGTTGTTCATAATGCGTCATTGCAATTTTTCTTCATGATCTTATAAGACTTTATTTTAGATTTATTATTCTGTTTCAAAACCTGTGTTTGAGCCATATGGCTCAATTCTTTTCGCGCTTCAACAGAGCGGATTTTTTTCCTGTTCTGCATTTACAGGCATCAACGCAGGTATTATCTCTCATTTTATTTCACTCACTTTAACAATGCATACATTTTCATTTTTGTTGAGTATATTAAGTTGTTTATGAAATATTGGTAATTGCCTTTGTTGACCTTGTGTAAAATTACTGGGTGTGCCTGTCTATAGCTTAAGCATCACATAGTTGCTTATGGTCGTTTTTATTATTTCCAGTTGTGAGATTCGGCTGGAAGCCCACGCAATGGGTTGTTTGCCCGTTTGACAGGTGTCACGTCATCCGGAATGACAGAATTGTGGATCACATCAGAAAATGTCAAAAGGTCAGTCTCTCTTCATTAGTAGCATCTATAGAACAGGGCTAACATGCATTTTATATTCATATTCTTGACTTTGCCATCATTCCACAACTTTTGAAGATTGTAATGCCACTTTTTATGGTCATAGCAAATAAAAGAGGTAATCACTTATTCACCTGAAATATACCTCGGCATTAGCCTTCTGTCAAATATTATGTGTATATCAAATATCATGTGTATGAAATATACATGTTTTAAGCCTGTTTCCATCTTAGTGTATATCTGTTGTTGGCCTGTAACTCACAAGTCTCTTTCTGTAACTTTAAATAGAAACTTGCTTCCAATTAAAGTAATAGTTTAAGGGCTACTGGAGGGGATAGTTTATACTGAAACGTAACACTGATAAAAACAGATACTCCAGTCTGTTCTGTGACACAGGCCATACCCAATTGAGAGAAGTCGTCCATATTTTTGTGACACCGCTCCTAGATCGTGAACATCGGCCGCAACTGGAGTTCAACAGGTATGATTCATTGTTTATGTATTTGTCTAATACTTTGAGGATTTGTTCCTAAGCATTAATTTCTTAAGCCGTTTTTGGTAATTTTTTCCCTGAATTTGTTGAATACACAAATCGCTAAATGTTGCCATCTTTACGAAATACTCAGTCAATTTCAATTTAAGACCAACCTGGCAGCAAAAAAAGTAAAATGAGTATTAGAAAAACTGGTGGGAGAGAAAGATGCGAGATTGCCTAAATAATGTTGAAATGGGTGGCAGCAGCGTAAACTCATTTCAGCTCTTCAACATCATTACATAATCACTAGTTCATGCTAGCGAAGAAAAAACACTGGAACAGCTACCAAACACAACATGTTGTAGTACTATTGAGGATGCCGCCCGCGTATTTCTCAAGCTCAACGTTGTGTGAAAGAAACTTTCATGTTTATCCCATACAATGAAAAAAAATGGGTGTTCTTGACGGGGCAGCCTCCACGTGTCTCACAGAAGTGAATGCCCTGTCGTTGTGTGTCACTTGCAAGTGGTGAACCAGCGAGGCCAAACTGAACGTAAATGTTCACGAGGGATCCCTGGGGCATACAGCCGTTTTGCTGTTGCTGAAGAAGTTACTGGACTTAGCAACATGCAGTTTTGTAGCAATGTATCTTGTTGTCTTAACTGTTTGAAGTGAATGCCCGATTGACAATTTCTGAAGAAAAAACATAACGTCCGTTTCTTCGCTGACATCTAAGGGCTAGGGCAACATACAAAGAAGAATGGCCAGGATACCACAAAAGTGTCACAACTAGTGAACTTGCATAAAATGGACCGGATCTACGTGTATGAGGACGGATAAAGGTTTCAACAGCAGATATCATGGACTTCATAGAGTCGTTCGTCTGCATAGAGCGACCACCTTCCTTAGTTCTGATTGTCCTTGTCTTCAGACCAATTTGCACGTCAGTCATCTCTGCAACGACAAAACCTGCGTCCAGGCAGCTAACTTGTAGTACAAGGAGAGCGCTGTCAACCAACAGAGAAAGAACTGTTTCTCTACAGACCGGTGCCAAGGACACTCGGTATCGGCGGAAGGACCGCGTGAAACAGTGGCCACCAGTTTCATACTTTAGGGTCGCAACATGGCTCCTGGACGAGGCCCCAAGTGTGAGCCATGCTAGAGACAGTAGCTCGAAAAAAAGCCAAGAAGCCTATCA
The DNA here is from genome assembly GCF_000003815.2 of Branchiostoma floridae. Taxonomy (NCBI): domain Eukaryota; kingdom Metazoa; phylum Chordata; class Leptocardii; order Amphioxiformes; family Branchiostomatidae; genus Branchiostoma; species Branchiostoma floridae. Next base: position 367,237 of record NW_023365723.1, read on the forward strand.
CACTGCACAAAAAAAAAAAAACTGTTACCTGACTATAAGGAGGTGAAGGTCTACTTCTATTTTGATAGCAAATGGATCAACCAATAATTTTTAGATAAAACACAACCCAAGGTTTCTTAAGTTAGAAATCCCAGTTGAAGTTTGTTGGCTGAAAGTGATTTATCTAATTAACTACAGCCACTTTTGGCGGTGATGCTTCGTACACAGACGTGCAACCTTCAACGAAGAAGAGGACATACTTCGAACTGAGGAGTGTGCAGTTTGATGGGTCACCTTTTCAACTGGTTGGCACAAAATTATACGTCTGTCATTTTGGCAAAGACAGGAACATCCGCGCAAAGAATAAGTACCATGATTTATCTAACTACGTTCACTTTTGGCAGTGATGTTTCGTACACAGACATGCAACCTTTGACGGAGAGCATATAGTGGTGTGCAGTTTTATGGGTCACCTTTTCAACTAGTTGGCACAAAAGTATACGGGTGTCACCTTGGCATAGACAGGAACATTCGCGCAAAGAATAAGTACCATGCACAGAGAAAAGCACAATAAGTACATGAATGAGCAAGTTTAAGTAAATCATTGACATGAGTTTTATGTTCATATGCTTTACTTTGCCATTATTCCACAACCTTTAAGAGTGTAATCAACGTTTTAATGGCCATAGTATATTCAAGAGGTAATCACTTATTCGCCTGAAGTATTTTAGGTCTGCTGACCCGGAACATCTAAGTTCGTTTGCAGACATTAGAGAAGAAGCCGTGAATTTGAGTGGTGATCAGTGGTATATCCAGCTGGGGACAGGAGCGAGACAGAATCCGTTTCTGCAAAGTAACGTAAGCTTAGGTATGGGAGTCGAAATGACAAAGTTAGGGAGGAAACGACGAGGACGATAAACTCCTTGCGTTGCTTCAGCTAAAACTGGAACAGCGAAACCCTACGCCGGATAGTGCAAAATGGAACACCTCTCTTAAGTCAAACACCCCGCCAGCCCCCAATATAACGCACATGGGTATGGATATTGCGAATTGCTGTGGTAACAGTTTTTGTTTGAGTGCACCAAATTCTTTCAAGTTCTGGCGCATTTCGCATCGAAATATGTGTTGTCTCAAATTGGTATACCTATAAATATAATCATCAAACATTTTGTTCATATGTCAGAGCCTTGGGAACTTGTTGGCATAGATCTCATTGGCCCGTTTAAAACCTCCGAGAGAGGAAACAAGTTTGCTGTGACAGGAACATTCTTGTTTTCCAAGTGGGTAGAAGCAGAGGCCATAACTGACAAATCAGCGAAGTGTGTCTTACACGCCATTAACAAGTGGATCCATCGCTGGGGGGGCACCACCAAAGGTTCTTACTGATCAAGGGTCAGAATTCAATAACAAGGTAGAAGGCAAGACATTGAAGCGTTGTATTTTTCCTATTTCCAGGCAAGTCGGCTCCGCACTGGGCAGCAGCTAATAGTTCTTATCAACCTGCTCACCCACGGAGTGTACAAGGATGTAACGTTACAGGGCAACAACGTGATAGGCAAAGTTCAAGTTCCTTTGATTTCTAGATTGACGGGCCAGGGGTATGACAAGTAAAACCAGAAACTGAACGTTCTAGGTTATTTCCAAACTGTGTTGAAGATTAATGATGATGCAAGACATGTATTCGGTACTGGAGAACGCTGTGGAGCTCCTTTCCTCCACAGCGATATTTGGTGCCTACGTAGAGCTAAATGACTCGGAGATAACTGAGTCACTCTGTCATAGGACAAAGCAATCACTACAGACTGCAACAATCTATCTGCCACAATTATATCTATCGTACATCAATACGCATATGCTGTGTGCCATCTCGAGACCATTTAGTATATTGATCGGGGACTTTTCATTGAAAACTTCAATAGTTACGGGCACTTCAGAAAATCTAGCCGCTATAAGTAAAAGAAAAACAAACAAGACAATGAGAAGCGAACATCAGAGAGAACCACTATCCGGATGGTACCCAGGCTAGCTCAATGATAAAAGAACAATGAACTAAGCGAGCCTTCTGTACATGTCCATCACTGATTAGGGATGACTTTAGCAGAATTCTCTACTGTTCTATCCTGTTGACTAGTGCGCTCAGACTGGAGCAGTTGTTACGTTGTCCGTTTTAGTCCCATACGTGTTATGCCAATCATGCAAAAAGTAGCATGCTGATTGGTTGCATCACAAAACGTATTGAATTGTGCCCAACACTGGCGGGAAATCATCTGCCAATCATTTAAAACAGCGTGCTGATTGGTCCTTTCGCAAAACACTCTCTTTGCCAACACTGATCGCGACATAAAGCTGAACTATTGTGACAACCATCTACTAGTATTCTACAAAAATATTGACAATTGACTCTAATGTACAGATATCCTCACATAAACCCAATTTTCTGTCATGAAGTTCTTTTTTTTTACTTGATAGGCTTAAATATCTATAATCGTTTCATTGACCCCTGCCAGACTCCTGAGCGCGGGAATACTTGTAACCCGATAGCATTTACGGATAGCAACAACAAGTCGGGGACGTCTGTACCAATCACTTTTTGATTAACTGGCCATACCTGCACCCTTTAGGGAACCAGATTCACGCATACTATTTTCCAAATGTATGGGTGGCTTAGTGATTGTAGTGCGAATACTTTGTGATTGTAGTACGAATACTTTATTAACACAGTGATGTATTTCAGTGTAGCTACCGGCTCCGTAAAATTTCGTTTGGAACTTTTATTTTGGAACGTCATAAATGCGAATTGCCATACGTGCGCTGTTTCTTCATTCTTCATGGTTCTCATCAGTGTGGTACCTGGTCTGTTGTTGATCCAAGTTTCAAAAATTATGAGGTGGACATGATATCTATAGAAGTGTAGCGCAAAGGTCTTCAACATACCATCGCCGTAGGAAGGTGAAGCGCTATACTTCTTCCGCAACAAGTCTTTTGAACTTCTCCCAGCTCCTCTAAGCTCAGTCCTTGCATGTCTGGTAGTATGTCTGGTTTAGGCACCGGGGCCGTGCTGGCTACTAGTAGGTTCTTGGTGACCGGGTAGTTGTGTATGTGCGGTACCGTGGCTGCGAGCTTAGCTCGGAGGATGTCAGCACTAGGCGAGGAGCTAATCAGAGTACATCACCTCTGAGTATACTAGTAGCTAATTATTCCCACAGCGCCTTGATAGACGACATCATATCTTCATTTTACACGTATAAATACTTGACACTTGTGTGAGGGGTATGATTTCGATTTCCCGGTTCTTTGTAAATATCGCTACGAGAGTTCGTCACGGGAAGTAATAAGACACGAAGGACCAGACATTTTCCGTACGCATGCACGAACTCACGCCTCTCTCCGGCCTAACTCCACTCAAGCCCTCGATAAACATGACTGTTTGCTACATACTCGCGAGTATGTGCAATTTTGGTCGGTAATGTCAGCTCTATATCTGTCTATGTTACCTAGCCACTGCCTCCGCCTTTCGTCCAACAGCGCTCTAGTTTTCTCACCTTGATTTTCAATTATTTTCGGAATCCTGTGAAAGCTATTTTCATTATTAATTATTTCGTGAGACATTGTTCCTGCGCTCCCGTCCGTTGGGGTGCAGCGCAGTGTCCTGCCCGCAACCTGAACACTTCTTTGAACGTTTTGGTTTCGGCGTGGTGTATGGAAACGAAGGTAAATCACCCAAACTTCAATAGAAAATGGAACAGCATAAATCTACTACGCCTTTCGGTCGTGCTACACGGAAGATGGACTCGTGTCACGTTAATTCACAGGTGACGGCTCATGCGCAATTGATTAATTTTCTTAAGCAGGCTCAAATCTAAACACTTCAAGTCTGGGTCTAGGCCGGCTAGAAAACGATCCAAACCAATGCCAGCCCTTCAGGCAGGCCAATCGGACCATGCGCTGAACGTCAGCCGCATACACGGATATGCTCTCGCCTGGACGAAGTGTCTTACATTGGTCTCTCGAAGAAACTATTCAGGGAGAGCCGGACGACCGAAAGGTCCTGGCATGGCATGGCTTGACGAATCAAGACTAGATCCGCATTGGTAGCTGCCGGTTCACTGAAATAGCAGACGCCGATCCAAATAGGAAGGTCGGCAATGCGCAAAGCTGGGTCCCCAAAGTGTGGTTCTGATTCTAGAAATACCCTTACCTTATCAACAATAGTCTGGGCTAGAATAGAAAAACTTAATGAACAATTGATCAGTACTATTCCTTCTATATTCCAGAAAAGCTTCAATTTCACATCTATAGAAGGTCTCCCACACGTGAAACAAAAGTTTATGACTACTGCGCTTAAATGCACAAATCAACTGAAAGTAAAGTCCGTCCTCTTATTCTACTCGAGGTTACCGGTTTCAACCCTCCCTTCCAATACAAAGTTGTAGGCTTTTATCAATGCATGCTGGTAATTCTTTAATGTATGCCAATCACCCTGAAAAATAATAAACCAAGCAGGGTCATACTCCTGTTTTAAGTTAAGAAGATGGTCAAAACTTTTTTGCAACCCCTAAAATGACGTAAACTTCAATATCAACTCCAACATTAAATGAAGTGTAAGGAAAATTAATGGCCTTTAACATTGGCTCGTTACAGTCCGCATTTTCATTCACTATTGATAAATATGCAATATTAGACTTCCTGTGACTAGGTCCTTTTCTTATCACCATGCTTCTCTTCCTAAAATAGTTTCCACTTTAAACCAGGTAATTTATAAGAGCAATTTGTCAAACCTGATACACATATTTCAAGTTGATAAAGAAACACTACAGAGTTAAAAGTACGTGATTCTTTGGTTTCTTCTTCAAATTAATGAATATGATCATATCAAAGAGGTCTTTGTCAACCTCTGTGATCATATGTAAGACTAGTGCACCATTGTCAAAGTTAAACACGTGTGTTTTCAATCTATTTATCTCATGTATTGCTGTAGTGATTGCACAAAGTTTATTTAAACTAACTTTTTTCATCATATGTGCCTTGAGGATTCACGTAAAATTCTAAGCAGTAGAAGTCTTCAGAGTTGAAAGGAAAAGTTTACAAATGCTATTTTGCTTAAAATTTCTGGTCATAATCCTCAATATTTGAACTTGGAAAATAGGTCAGTGGTTTGGTCAGTGTGCAATAGTGCTTGTTTACATCTGCGTTGGCTCTGTTCCAATATTGTAGACTAAAATGCACCTGAACAACTTAAATGCAAAAGGGAGTGCTATTTGCTTTAAAATGGCCCTCTCGGCTTGTGCAGACTTGAGCTTGCTTTCCATGTCCTATGCATTGTGGAGAGGTCAAAATATCAAACATTGCGCATGGCAGAGTGTCACCAAGGAGATTGACCTCCTTGGTGTCACCATGTGGTCTCAGAACACAGTTTTTCGGGTATGGGGATTTACATGGTTAAGGACCCCAAAGTGAGGTGGTTCGACGACTCAAAACCTATAGTAGGGTGCAGATACAATTCACAAGAATTTAGTATGTTGAAGTTGAGGGTACAAGCTACAAAATATCTGAAGATGAGCATAGATTTGCCGGCTCGTTTTTCTATAAGGTCTCAGAACACAGTTTTTCGGGTATGGGGATTTACATGGTTAAGGACCCCAAAGTGAGGTGGTTCGACGACTCAAAACCTATAGTAGGGTGCAGATACAATTCACAAGAATTTAGTATGTTGAAGTTGAGGGTACAAGCTACAAAATATCTGAAGATGAGCATAGATTTGCCGGCTCGTTTTTCTATAACAGACACTTTGATTTGACCCCCAGCGGAGGTCATGGAACTGCAGGCGGCGAACAGGAAGTGCCGGTAACATATCAAGGCGCAAATTCCCGCCGGCCGAAAAAGCGACGTAATCCAACTTATACAGTATGAACGCCGATGTATTCCTCTACTATTCACCACAGATTCCACCTCGCTGTCGTGCACGGAAGAATAAATACGGCCTTTGCAAGTACCGCGATGCACTATTTTAACCCGAACTACTTTTGGGGACGGGGGTCGCGGATAATTACTGTGTTATGAGACCTTAAGCCAACTTGACCTTGGATTTCTTTACGTTCATACAATAAAACTAGTCAAGATACAAAACCGTACCAAATTTTAGAGCAGAAATCCAAATGGTTCCTGAGATATGACCAACTTTGCACTTTGGCGCCTAGCACAGGTGTCGGCACTGTACAAGGACTATCTGAGGGGCCGCTTATTGGTCTCATTATCTCAACAAACTTGATATTCTGGTTGACTTTTTCTGTTATAAGGAGCTTGACAGACCACATTCTACCGTTCTGAGTGATTGGGGTTGGGGGTTTGACTTTTTTAGGGCGGAAAAAGGGGGGGGGGGGGGAGTCGAGCGGGCTTTAGACCGCACTAAGTCCTATACTTAAGCATAGGGAACGGTCTAGGCGGCCGTTGCCATGGTAACGGCGGGTCAAACGGTAACGAAAATGTTACAGTTCAAGTCAGCCGAGGTCTATTACCAACATATCGGTCAAATTTAATGTGCTTGTCCGTCCCTGGGGAATTCACGCTGTGGATGAAGCCAACTTGACCTTGGATTTCTTTACGTTCATACAATAAAACTAGTCAAGATACAAAACCGTACCAAATTTTAGAGCAGAAATCCAAATGGTTCCTGAGATATGGCCAACTTTGCACTTTGGCGCCTAGCACAGGTGTCGGCACTGTACAAGGACTATCTGAGGGGCCGCTTATTGGTCTCATTATCTCAACAAACTTGATATTCTGGTTGACTTTAGCCTTGAGAGCGCGGCTCACAGACCACATTCTACCGTTCTGAGTGATTGGGGTTGGGGGTTTGACTTTTTTAGGGCGGAAAAAGGGGGGGGGGGGGGAGTCGAGCGGGCTTTAGACCGCACTAAGTCCTATACTTAAGCATAGGGAACGGTCTAGGCGGCCGTTGCCATGGTAACGGCGGGTCAGACGGTAACGAAAATGTTACAGTTCAAGTCAGCCGAGGTCAATTACCAACATATCGGTCAAATTTAATGTGCTTGTCCGTCCCTGGGGAATTCACGCTGTGGATGAAGGTCTCAGAACACAGTTTTTCGGGTATGGGGATTTACATGGTTAAGGACCCCAAAGTGAGGTGGTTCGACGACTCAAAACCTATAGTAGGGTGCAGATACAATTCACAAGAATTTAGTATGTTGAAGTTGAGGGTACAAGCTACAAAATATCTGAAGATGAGCATAGATTTGCCGGCTCGTTTTTCTATAACAGACACTTTGATTTGACCCCCAGCGGAGGTCATGGAACTGCAGGCGGCGAACAGGAAGTGCCGGTAACATATCAAGGCGCAAATTCCCGCCGGCCGAAAAAGCGACGTAATCCAACTTATACAGTATGAACGCCGATGTATTCCTCTACTATTCACCACAGATTCCACCTCGCTGTCGTGCACGGAAGAATAAATACGGCCTTTGCAAGTACCGCGATGCACTATTTTAACCCGAACTACTTTTGGGGACGGGGGTCGCGGATAATTACTGTGTTATGAGACCTTAAGCCAACTTGACCTTGGATTTCTTTACGTTCATACAATAAAACTAGTCAAGATACAAAACCGTACCAAATTTTAGAGCAGAAATCCAAATGGTTCCTGAGATATTACCAACTTTGGCACTTTGGCGCTTAGCACAGGTGTCGGCACTGTACAAGGACTATTTGAGGGGCCGCTTATTGGTCTCATAATCTCAACAAACTTGATATTCTGGTCGACTTTTTCTGTTATAAGGAGCTTGACAGACCACATTCTACCGTTCTGAGTGATTGGGGTTGGGGGTTTGATTTTTTTAGGGCGGAAAAAGGGGGGGGGGGGGGAGTCGAGCGGGCTTTAGACCGCACTAAGTCCTATACTTAAGCATAGGGAACGGTCTAGGCGGCCGTTGCCATGGTAACGGCGGGTCAGACGGTAACGAAAATGTTACAGTTCAAGTCAGCCGAGGTCAATTACCAACATATCGGTCAAATTTAATGTGCTTGTCCGTCCCTGGGGAATTCACGCTGTGGATGAAGGTCTCAGAACACAGTTTTTCGGGTATGGGGATTTACATGGTTAAGGACCCCAAAGTGAGGTGGTTCGACGACTCAAAACCTATAGTAGGGTGCAGATACAATTCACAAGAATTTAGTATGTTGAAGTTGAGGGTACAAGCTACAAAATATCTGAAGATGAGCATAGATTTGCCGGCTCGTTTTTCTATAACAGACACTTTGATTTGACCCCCAGCGGAGGTCATGGAACTGCAGGCGGCGAACAGGAAGTGCCGGTAACATATCAAGGCGCAAATTCCCGCCGGCCGAAAAAGCGACGTAATCCAACTTATACAGTATGAACGCCGATGTATTCCTCTACTATTCACCACAGATTCCACCTCGCTGTCGTGCACGGAAGAATAAATACGGCCTTTGCAAGTACCGCGATGCACTATTTTAACCCGAACTACTTTTGGGGACGGGGGTCGCGGATAATTACTGTGTTATGAGACCATGTACGAAATGAAAATGGGACAAACAAGGCTGTATCTAAGTAAAAGTGCCAGACAATAAATACCAAATCAAACATTTGTACTGACCTCATCTCCGCTTCATGTTTTATCATGGACTGTTGGGATTTATTCTTGAACTCATTCATTTTATTCAGCTGCCGGAAAAAAATATGAAAAAAATGTCTGAATAATTAAAGATTGATTTGACGCGTCGGTTTGTTGGTCACAACGCCTAGATCTTGATGCTACGTTACATCATTTACAACTGGTAAACCATTGACACCAACCCTTACTGATGTAGACAACAACAAAACAACGCCTAGATCTTGCTGTTACCGTACTATCCTAAAGAATTATGGGGCCCACTCTGGCCTGTCCTCTTCTTCTCCTGGTCCACTGCTGCCGTCTCCATCCTCACCTTCTCTGGATCCCTCTGCTGGTGCAGTTGGACAGCATGGCTCAGGTGAAAAGAAAGATATATAGTAAAACTGACATTGCTGTCATGCCATGGTGTGCAATCTGGCGGGACCTGCAGGAGTTGTGATCAGCCCCGACTCGAGCGTTGAAATCACCAATAACATACACTGGGTGCTTGCGGGGGACATTCACAAGTATATCGCGGAGACTGCGATAGAATGAGTATTTTACATCTTCGGGTGCCTGTAGAGTGGGTGCATAAACGCTAATCAGGCTAGGTCCGCCTTGGTAGCCGCTGGCAGTTCACTGAAATAGCAGAACGCCGATCCAAGTAGGAAGGTCGGCAATGCGTGAAGCTGGATCCCCAAAGTGTGGTTCTGATTCTAGAAATACTCCTGTTTTAAGTTAAGAAGGTGGTCAAAACTTTTTGCATCCCTAAAATAAGGAAACATTCAATATCAACTCCAACATTAAATTTAATGGAGTGTAAAGAGCATTAATGGACTTAAACATTTCTCTCTAGAGTCCGTATTTTCATCAGTATTGATAAATATGCAATATCTACTTTCCTGTGACTTTTCTCATCATCATGCGTCCCTTTCTAAAATGGTTTACACTTCAAACCAGGTAATTTATGAGAAAAATTTGTCAAACCTGATACACATCTTTCAAGTTGATAAAGAAACACTTCAGAGTTAAAAGTACGTGATTCATAGCTTTCTTCTTCATATATGCCACACTGTTCGAAGGTGAGAGAACCTGGGATAGAATAAAAGGGACAATTGACTGAACACAAGATGGGGATGTAAGAGACGAAGTACTATCAATGTCCTTTGAAGATCTTTTTCTTGGCCTAAACTTTGAAACTAATTTGATTTTTTTTACACTGGTCCATCATTTTCAGTAGAATTACCACCCTCAGTCACCTACAGAGATATCTTCAACAGATGTTGAATCACATCTACTCGTCCTTCTTCACTAGTCTTATATGTTACAGTATCACTAACATCTTCCTCACTACTCTCATAGGTACTAGTACCTGTAAATCCTCCATTCAACTACCAATACCAATCACAACTTCGCCTTTACTTTGTGCTACATGTTCTTTAATCTGAATAAGCCTTTTATCCATTGTCGTCATCCACTCTTACCCATACGTGAACCCCTTTAACGGGAAGGACCCTGCACTACCCCCCTCTACCTTCCCTGGGGCCAGTCTGGCTACAGGTACTCCCCTTGGCTATAGTATCTATTTTCGATCTCGCATACGAATCCACACCAAACGATAGCTCAACATTCTTACTTCAGTTGGCTGAAGCCACTGCCTGCTTCCCAATGCGCCATGGTCACACTGGGGGAATAGCTCACAGTGTCCATCATGCATGTTGTGTACAATCTTTGAAACCAACCTACCAACACGTTTCTTAAACAAACCTAAATGTATGTAAACAAGGAGGCTTTCTCCTTGATGTAAATGGTAGGTGGCGTTGGCAGAAACAAGTGCCCCCTGACCCTCCCTGGTGGATGTAGCGCACCAGTAGAGATGGTTGATGATGGACTGTATCCAGCCAGCAACGATCTCGCAGTCCCTACCAAGCAAAGTTTCTTCCTGATTCTTAGTAGTATACGAAAAATGCCGCAGTCGCGTGATGTTAGCAATCGATTTCCTGTTGAATTTGGTCTTTGGCCCGGGGAAAAGTTGGACGCGGTGGAAGGCGTATAGGGGCGACATCGCCAGTATCAATCGAGTGTGTGATAACTGGGTTCTGGGCACTGGACTTTGCCTTTCAACGGAAACTGGGTTCTGTCTTACAGCGGAACTTGGGTTCTGTCTATTCTGTGGCTTGCAAAAAAGGTCTTTGATTCTGTCCGTCGCTTCTACCGTTATAGTGGTCTTTTAAGAACTTCATCCAACGTCCTTGGTCGAGCTTCACTGACTTCCCGCAAAGGAGCGGTCGTAGAGAGCCATTTTATTTCATTTATGTTTGAATCCCAAGATCATCGCGCATTACCTGGTCAGCCCATGGATATGCCAAGGCTACCAAGCGGCGAACCTGCAGTTAAAACTCCTGTGGGGATTCACATTGCCGGAGATTGACTGGAGTCACTTGAATTCACAGGTCACAGCTCATGCGCAGCTAATTAAATGATTTAAGGAGGCCCAAATCAAAACACTTTATTGGCCGCTCGACGTAAATCTTCCAGAAGAGCCGGAGGACCGAAAGGTCCTGTCATGGCTTGACGAATCAAGGCTGAAATAGCACAACGCTGATCCCGATAGGAAGGCCCAACTGCTGAATCCAAAGATGAAAATCTTACTTATTATCAAAAGACGGAGGAAGCATTAGGCGAACGTCGGCCATAATGTTTACGATGACGTGGGATAAGTGCTATACACCCGTAGGTAGGACAACGCTGCCACCAATTGTTAAGAGTAAGAACAGACGAAGACACACGTCTGAATTGTAGGAAAACCAAAACGTAACTGCTCTTTATTTGAAGAAGATACTGGTCAAGTTCTGTCGGTCCTGGGGATCACCTTTCTACGACGGTTACACACTCCTAGAGATGCAATACAATATATTACATAAGATATAATACAATTCACTACATACGTAATACTAGATGTTTCTGTAACTGAGTCCATTTTTAGCTACAGGTACTCCCCTTGGCCGGGAAGGACCGCATCTAGACTATTTGTGATCTAGCACATGAATCCAAACAAACGATAGCTCAACAGTCACTCGCTTGAAACCAATGCCTCCTTCACAATGTGCCATGGTCACACTGGGGGATAGCTCCATGTTGTCAAGGTTGTTTTCCAGGGATGCCCACTTGGCAGCAACAAGTTCCTCCTGACCCTCCCTGGTGGATGTAGCACACCAGTAGAGATGGTTGATGATGGACTGTATCCAGCCAGTGACGATCTTGCAATCCCGTTCTCTGCTAAGCGAAGTTAGTTTCTACCTGATTCCTGGTAATATATGAAAAATGCCGCAGTTGTGCCGCAGAAAATGTCTGGATTGTACATGTACATGTTCTTGTTTTGTGGTGCTTATCTATTGAATCCTAGTCACTAGTCAAATTTCCATTAGAGACTGTGGTTAGGCAAAAAAAAAATATTAAAAAAGTGAAAACATTTAGGGAAATGCCATATATCATACAGATGACGGGTGGCACGTATATGCTTCCGAATCCACTTGGCTACTTGCAAGCCAAGTGACCCGTCACTATGTAATACCCCGCGATCGCTGGAAGGTCGGCCATCTGCTCACATCCTGGCACCACCGTTCTTCTTCACACAAAAAAAAACAACAACAAAAAAACAGGTGCCTCAAAGGGGAATTGGATCGTTCTATGAAGCCGAGTGATGTTAGCTTATTGATTTCCTGGTGAATTTGTTCTTTGGCCTGTGGAGAAGTTCATACACATATAGCCTTGCAGAGTAGGCCAATAGGGTGACTTTGTGACGCGGTGGAAGGCAAATAGGGACGGCATCGCCAGTATCAATCGAGTGTTTGATAACATGAGTTGCACTGGCCATGGGCTTTACCTTTCAGTGTCTCTAAGCGGGACTTGCAATTGGGTTCTGTCTTTCAACGGAAACTGGGTTCTGTCTCTCAGCGGTTCTGTCTAATTTTCGGCGTGCAAAAAAGAATTCGGATTCTGCCCGTCGTTGCCAACGTTGTACTACTGGTCTTCTAAGAATTGTAGTTCTTCGCGAGAATCATACAACGTCCTTGGACGAGCTTTACTGACTTTCCTGGCAAGGGAGCGGTTGTAGAAAGAGCGCCAGTTTGTCTAAGAACGTTTGAATCCCCAGATCATCGCGCATTGCCAGTGGATATGCCAAGACTGCCAAGCGGCGAACCCGCAGTTCAGATCCTTTGGGAATTCCACTTTGCCGTCGCCGCAGGGCTTGAAAATCACTACGATAGTGGCCTGGGTCTCGCGGGCGTCCATACATTTGTTTTATATATTCTAATGTGACGTCAGATGTCCCTTTAAGGATGATCCGGACAGGTGTTTTATAAGGAGCTTCTCGTTCCACCTTGGAATTGACGCTCAAAATGAATATTTTCTAACAAGGCCCATTAGTTACACGTTCTACATGAATTCTCACGCAAGTTGCCTTACGGGTAGTCTGTACATCTACTTCTAATGCTGACAGGGTTGTTGTTTTTTTGCCTTTGGTAGGTGATGGTTTGTACAGTTTCGCCCTTTGGAAAGCTACACTATCTGCTTTACTAAGTCCTCTACATGCTAAAACAAAATCCCCCAGTTTTCAGTTAGACCCCCACCCAGAGGCTTATATATAAAAAATAACGTTACAGCCTTGTGGAGAAATGTCAATTAGAAATTTTATAGTATTATGGCGTTTATCATTTGACCTGGTCATTACTCGTGCAATCAAACTGGAAGGCCGCTCAACGAAAATTCAGTTACAATCAGTTACATGTATTACAGACACTTTGTTACCAAAATTTTGCTTCAAGCAAAACTGTAACAGTTGGCATGGTTTTCCTTACTGCGTCACATTGGGAGAAACCTGAGACGGCCGCTATTCATAAAAAGTGTACATGCTGTCGACACAGAAATACCAAAAACGATAGTAGAGATCTTGAAGAGAAAACTGCGTCTCATCAACACTAAAATGAACTGATAAAAAGGAGAGATTGCATTTTGAGACATACGGTCAACATGAGACACAACATGTTGGAATACATTCATCAGTATGAGACAGTTGGGTAAACCAGTGTATAATCTAACCTTATCATCCCCACTATTACTAAAACTACCCTCATCTAAGTGGACTGCTATGAGTTGTGTCTTCAGGCTGCTCTGAGAGATACTGGACTGTGACCTGCATCCGGTCAATGTTCTCCACTGCAGTGTTCTCCATCCCATGTCAAGCACAGTGACTTCTCAACGCAGTACAAACTAACGATATTGCATGACGAAAAGTCAGGAGCTACCACACCTCTGTCTATCTCCAGTGCCGACATCAGTCAAAATGAGGGGATCACGTGACGGAGGCAACGGTTATATGGTTGGATCGCAATGCATTCTGGGAAACGCTAATTATCTGCTGTAGTTCTCCACTGTCATTTCTGTCTGACGTCCTGCGTCACATTTCGTTGTTACATCTGGTACAACAGGTGGGCATGGAGGATCAATGATAGCGTCCGCTAAAAATGAAATAAACCCATACGTCAAATCACATAATGCAATTTTGATATTTTTTGTGTTATAATGAAAAGATTACAATTGCTCCAACTTATATAGATTGATTAGTAAAAAAAAAATCTGTTCACAAACATTTTTTCTTACTTTCATCGGGGATACTGTCTGCCCCGCCGCCGACACACACGGCAGTGCGGTCACGTGATCACGACTTCCCACTCTTGCGATGGGGACCTCTTTACCCCACCGGGCACGATGACTTTAGAGATCTTTGCTGAAAGATCAACACCCGTCTCATCGGCGTTGCAATGTGACGTGGGGATTTTTGCTTTTGGCATTTGCCTATGTCAGCACCTCCTCTAGCATGAGGAAATACTCCAAGATGACGTCTGGAGTGGCTATGAGCGCTCTTTCCTTATCCAGCTGGTCAGGAGACCGGAGGCTGAGATCAGCATGATTTTCCCTCGTATCCTTCCCCTCAAAGATGCAGATCACCCTTGTTGATGAGTTCGGGTGTTTTGTGTTCAGGACCTTGTACCCAAGTTTGAAGAAGTCCCGTCCATGGTCCCCCAAGACATTCACTTCAGCCACATTTAATTACTAATAATCTTTCCGTTATACCATGTCAGGTATCAGCGAACAAAATATTAGAAATAATGCATCGAAGTATTTAAGAGACCAATCGAGCTATCCATCTTACTGTCTAGAATGTGACTGTACATTTTGCAGTTACAATTTTTCACTTACCCCTCGTCCCTGTTCTTATCCAGTGTGTCTACAACAGAGGCATGCAGATCCATCACTCCAGCCTCCTAAAACCTTGGGTTTGAGCGGGCCTTCGCTCTTTTCTTGATCTCAATCTGGTGGTCAAGGGCCTTTATTACCTTCACGGTGAGATGGAAGCCCCTGTCGGCCAAGTACTTGGCGTTATGTTCCTAACGCCTCTCTTCTAGGTATAAAATAGCACACAAAATTAAACAATGTTAATAAGTATTAAGTATTTTCCAACATTAGCTAGGACATTCTCTTTGTCCTTATCCCTGACCCATCCACAGGCCACCGCCAACCCCCGCTTTCGGGGTGCCGGACCGATGGTACCACTCCATCTTGAATCGCATAACAATACCCCCCCCCCCCCCCGGTCATTCTCCTTACATTCCATCACCCACCTTGCTCCGTCTTCGTGATGGATTGTCTGCAGCGTCAGACGCTGTAAATGTCCAGTAAACAATGACAGTGAACGAGACCCCCAAAAAATTGTATCGATATTTTAGTACACAATACGATGGGTAGTGGGTGTTGGCAGTTTCATAATTTTATTCTAGTGCACTTACAAAGACTTACCATTTTGTGACTTGAAGATTTTGAGTAGAGTGAAGTGAGAACTTTTCTTAGCCTGATTCCTTTGAGTTGAATGAGTTAAGGTCATGCGGCTTAGTGTCAGACGGACTATTTCTTCTAATCACACAACTATTTGGCGGATATGTTCATGTGAAAAATCAGCTGCAGACTAACCCATGTCTGTAAATATCGTCAAATGATACTTACGCTGTATACACGCCGTTTAGAAATAAAAGTCAGCCTCTTAGACGACAGAAATGAAAGGCGAAGATTACACCGGCGCCAAAAACTCGGAGTGGGTTGTGCCAAAATACTGCTGCCTAACAGCTCCAGAAGCTGACCTAGCTGGGGCAAATCCAACAGGTGGGCAATCTCAGATAGGTGCTTATTTTGATTTTGGGACAAAAAAAAACAGCTCAACGATAACATTCTAAAACTCACTTTTTGTCCTTTTCATTTTTTGAAATCCGAGACTTGGTCATATTAGTTTTAGAAACGTCCGTCTTGGAGGTGCTTTATTACTTGGGTTGTTAAGAATTCTGAAACTCATCAATGTGTGTAATGAGGTTTTACCTATTTCCTTAAACTTCAGCGTGTCCTCACTTTGAATATCAGAAATAGATGCTCCCTTGAAGGGTTGTGGCAGACATCTATTGTGTGCAGGGTCAGGGGTGAAAAAAATGTGGCATCTACAATTTTGTTTGTATGATAAACAATATTCTGCCTCTCCTGTTCAATTATGGTAGGACAAAGATCAGTCTGAATTATACTGTTTGTTTGGACAAGAATTTGTCCCTTAACTTGTTGAATTAATTTAGCTCGATATGGTAAATGGAACAAGATCTGGTTAAAGCATGACAAAGAGGCACCATCATCTTGTATTTATACAAGCGCAAATTCCAAATCATGGATCTAATTGATACGTAAAGTGAAATGTATGCCATACAATCATCATGAACAAATCTATCCCTAAACAAAAATACTTCATCACGAGCACATGCACTTGAACAGAATGACTTAAAATCATCCACAATACATTCTAATTTAAGTTTAAATAATTCCTGTCTGCTAAGTAAACAAAGTCGTCTCTAAAACCTGGGCCCACTAAGTGTGGTTCTGATTCTGGATCCTTACCTTGCCAACAATACTCTGGGCTGTAAAAGAACAACTTGATGAACATTGATCAATAATACTATTCCTTTAGAGTCCAGAAAATCTGGAAAATTTGGTGCTCTCAAACAAAAACTGTTACCACAGCAATTCGCAATATCCATACCCCCTGTGCGTTATATTGGGGCTGACGGGGTGTTTGACTAAAGAGAAGAGTGCCATTACTCGGCGTAGGATTTCGTTGTTCCAGTTTTATCTGAAGTAACGCAAGACCAAGGAGTCTATCGTCCTCGCCGTTTCCTCCTTAATTTTGTCATTTCGGCTGCCATACCTTTATTTACATTACTTTGCAGAACCGCATTCTGTCTCGTTCCTGTTCCCTGGCTATACCGCTCACTGGCTTCTAATGTCTGCAGACGTACGGAGATGTTCCGGGTCAGCAGACCTAAAAGTGCCCGAGTTTTCTCTCTAGGTCTTTATACTTAAAGCCATCCAAGAACCTGTCCCTAATCCTTCTCTGCCCCGAAATTTCCTGTATGCTATAAGAGCGTACATATCGATGTATTTATTCATCTCTTCCCTACTCCATCGCATAAAACTTTCCTATGATAACGGGAGGCTCTGTCACTGGCACCGATGACGCGATGTGTAACTTTGCGTGTGATGAGGGTCTGATAACCTACAAGCTAACTGTCCAAGCTTACAACGGTGTTCGGTTGCTAGAGTCCAGTTGCTACGCGCACTGTCGGGTTGCAGGGGGTATCAGGTTACCAAGTTTGCCGCGTAATTAAAAGATAGTGACAGAAAAAAAGCCTCTCGCACATGTGTCGTCAAAGCGAGATGAAAGTAGACAATGTACATATACCTCAAATCGTTTTTCGCATCATGTTGCATTATTTTGTCTTACAATTGAACAGTTGATGTCCGGACGCCTAGATCTAAGTAATGCCAGCCTTTTCTGTTGAAGTAAGCTGAATGGTCATCACTTGGTGCGATGATTGGAATATGCGTGCCATCGAACGCACCGGCACACTGTGGAAAGCCGCGTCTTGTCATCGAACTCTCTAATGTTAGCACGCAGACGGTCTCCTCTCGGGATGTTCATGTAGCGGTCCTTAAACGCATCGACTAAAGCTTTACACACCTCGTGGACTATGGTACAAACTGAGGACCGTCTTACCCCAAACAGATGTGAAAGGGGTCTGTAGTCGGCCCCCGTGGCCAGGTACCATAGCGCCACGCCCACTCGCTTGGTCACAGAAATTGCTTCCGTAAACCGCGCGCCGCATTCAGTCGTGTCAGCCGTCCACCTAGCTCCGTACAAATGAAATCAAAGGTGGCCCACCCTGGGACCGAGGGTGATACGGAATACACAGTGTTGTATTTTATTTAGATCATGCCAACCAGAGGAAACTCATGTTTAACGAAAAAAAAAAACTGTCCTTAATGCACATTGCGACAAAACATTATTCATTCGAATAAAAGAACCGGGTAAAGGAACAGGCTTCGAACCGGTTAACGTAACATGCTTCGATCTCACTTCGAGTTCACCTGAGTTCAGCTAATGAAATGAAACTAGAAATGAAAGTTCATAACATCTTGATTTGTTGCGATACAAAGGGGCTGTCGAGAGGAAGCGCATTGATATCACATTGAGGGCAGAGTTCAATCAGCCAATATGAAACTAGTCACTTTAACATTTGAAACGCACAGAACGAGAGTCATAAGATTCTACTGAATCTTCATTTGCTGCGATGCCAAAGCGCGATAGGAAGAGCCAACGAAGCTCTATTGTAATCAATGGAAGCCCGTGTGATACAATTTCGAAGCCTTTGTCATGCGGCTTTTAATCACACGGTCCGGAACACCTCATAGTATCGAACGCTTTCGCGTCACAGGTTGATGGCAGCATCTTGATTTTGTCACAAAGACGTTTATCATTAAAGAGCGCACAGCACGAAATCTGGTATTTAAGCAAGCTTAAACTCAACGTAAACGCGACGTTTCTGCACCCTTTCCGCAACTTAACGACATCTATCCGCGAACGTAAAGATCCCCTTTAATGTTACCTTTACGTTGGCACTTATATGTACGTTTCGGCACTCCTCACGTGCCTTTCCGCAACTATTAGACGCTTAGAGGCGTCGTTAATGACAGTTTTTCGTAACCTATACGGGCGGAAAGCACGCGTTTCTTAAGACCTTTCTGCACCCTTTCCGCAACTTAACGACATCTATCTTTAGTATCCGTGAACGTAAAGATTCCCTTTAATGCACTTATATGTACGTTTCGGCACTCCTTCACGTGCCTTTCCGCAACTATTAGACGCTTAAAGGCGTCGTTAATGACAGTATTTCGTAACCTATACGGGTGGAAAGCACGCGTTTCTTAAGACCTTTCCGTGATCTTTTGACCACATTTACAGTCGATTTCCGTCACGATTTCCCCACGTTTATGTGTCGTTTACACACCCTGAAAGGCACGTGAAGAAGTGCAGAAACGTACTTATCCGAACGCTTTCCGTGATCTTTCCTTGAACTATAGTTGTCATTTATTTTTAGTAAAGGCGGCGTAAGTTTAAACCTTTCCGCATCTTTAGGTAGGCTTTATGTGTTTTGTGTGGCTTAAATTGGAACTTTTGCATCGGGTATGCGTGTCTTATTTGGTGTGAATCATACCTACACCGGTATCTATGGCTTCGCCGTCTAAACTATCTTGTGATTCTAATTGTGGACTTGGATTGGTCGACCGAGGGAACAATCGGTGTACAATATCCATGGACGAATATCCGCTACATTTAAGTCCACAATTTGGAGTCCAGTGTCGGGCGATACGCCTGGAAAGACGTCATTTCAAGCAGCATAGTTCCATCTGGCCATCACATTAGGAAAAATCCGCTGAGATTCCCGAAGACGGGTACTGTTTTGTGATGAACAGGCCGTGCTCTCCATGTCTCCGCCAGCTTATGCTGGTCAAGACGACACAGTCTTGAATTCACCCTGAGTTGTGCCCCGTTGAAGACTCTCCAACATTCTCCGTTTCTGGCAAGCCTTGAGTGTCCTAGGGTTATGTCCGTTCCGTTCTGTAGTTCCGTTCGAACCCATTTGCGGCAAAGCCACGCCGATAATCCGTGTGTTGAAACGGATCCAAGGCTCCTTCTTGACTTGTCCCAAAACAGACGCCCTGCAAACTGGTTTCTTCTTTAAATTATGGTATATTCGTTAGGTTTAAAAAACCCACCTTTGTCTGCCATTGGATAACGCCATATCACATGACTGGCCTCTTCTGGGAGCTGCTAATTAGAAATTCAATGCCGCGTTGTTCGTTATTCATAGTTGACGGCGAATAGATTTGAATTTGAAAAACACCATCCCCTTTGTACGCTGTTTAGCCAAGGTTAAGCTAAACACAACTGTTACCACACTAGAAAATACCAGCCTTTCTGGGAGAACGTGATTATTGCTTGTAGATGATAAATGTTCTTCCAGATGATAAGAAAGTTTTTTTTGTACAATTATATAAACAGCAAACCCGCTATATTCCCATGATACGTTACCGGGTAGTGAGGACGCTATGTCGTCGGGATGCCAAGCTGCAAGGCACAGCCACCCGCGAGCGACATACTGGACAGGCCGCCCAGTACTAGTCCTCTTACCCTGAACGGGAACACGCCGTAATTATGACCACCAATCTTCGGGGGCATGTACGCAGTCCTCCCGGCGACTGTTGTTTCCTTTCAACAAGGAGGTTAAATATTTAATTTCCTTGCTTTCAACGCTACCTCTCCAACATCTTTTTCTGTAACTATCAATCTCCACCTCTGTAAAGAAAGTTCAGAGAGTTTTCTGAAAAGTAAGCTCAAAGGCAAAGGTAACGGAACGATATCGGTAACATACGATACTACTGGAAAAAATAAACGCTACCTTTCCGACATCTTTCTTGCACCTGTACATAGCATCTTTTTGTGTAAAGTGAGCTCAATGGTAACGTAAAGACATTGGAAAGATACGATATGTTCCATGAGGATATTTTGATTTTCCTGGTTTCGTCAAACACGCTAACACAGAATGAGTTATTCAGGCGAAGTCGCTACTTTAGTGAGAGGCGCATGTGGTATATTGAGCGGAAAATACTCGTAATTTGGTAAAAGCAATCCCTCTTTTAAGAATAATAATTAACGCTACCTTTCCGTTTGCACCTATACACTCCAAAAATTGTATCTGCTATATGTAAGTTTTAACCAGGAGTAAATGTTGCTTATCTTGGTTAAACTCAACACGTTAACACAGCAGGGGCTATTCAGGCGAAGCTGCTGCGTTAGTGAGGGCGCATGTGGTATATTGAGCGGAAAATAATGCCTCTTCTTCAAATAATAATTAACGCTACCTTTCCGACATCTTTTTTCCACCTATACATAAAAGGGGGGAGGTTTGCTTAAACCTCCCCCCTTTTATGTAAAGTCAGCTCAAATGTAACGGAAAGACATCGGAAAGATTGTATCTTTTATATGTAGCTTTCACACAGGACGAGATTTGCTTTTCTTTGTTAAACTTAACACGCAAACACAGCAGGAGCTATTCATTTGAAGCCGCTGCTTTAGTGAGCGACGCATGTGGTATATTGAGCGGAAAATACTCTTAATTAGGTAAAAGTAATGCCTCTTCTTCAAGTAATGATTAACGCTACCTTTCCGACACCTTTTTTCCACCTATACATAAAAGGGGGGAGGTTTGCTTAAACCTCCCCCCTTTTATGTAAAGTCAGCTCAAATGTAACGGAAAGACATCGGAAAGATTGTATCTGTTATATGTAGCTTTCACACAGGAGATTTGCTTTTCTTGGTTAAACTTAACACGCAAACACAGCAGGAGCTATTCATTTGAAGCCGCTGCTTTAGTGAATGGCGCATGTGGTATATTGAGCGGAGAATACTCTTAATTTCGTAAAAGCAATGCCTCTTCTTCAAGTAATGATTAACGCTACCTTTCCGACATCTTTTTTCCACCTATACATAAAAGGGGGGAGGTTTGCTTAAACCTCCCCCCTTTTATGTAAAGTCAGCTCAAATGTAACGGAAAGACATCGGAAAGATTGTATCTGTTATATATAGCTTTCACACAGGAGGAGATTTTCTTTTCTTGGTTAAACTTAACACGCAAACACAGCAGGAGCTATTCATTTGAAGCCGCTGCTTTATTGAACGGCGCATGTGGTATATTGAGCGGAAAATACTCTTAATTTGGTAAAAGCAATGCCTATTCTTAAAAATAAACGCTACCATTCCGACATCTTTTTTGCACCTATACGTAAAAGGGGGAGGTCTCCATAGACCTATACTGATAAGAGTATGTAAAATGAGATCAATTGTAACGGAAGGGCAATGAAAAGATATCATCTCCTATTGGTAATTTCCACCTTAGAGAACCACGAAAATAAAAAAGGCGAAGGTCAACTGATTGTATGTGAACGTATGGTCGGTTCAAAGCCTGTAGATGTTTTCTGTACATAAGCAATACCTGTTTCATATACGGCACATATAAGGATGCTTAAAGGTTATGTAAAGATATTACATGTATTTAATCTGCCTTAACGAATACGGAAAGGTTACGGAAATGTAAAACCATCGTTTCCGTGGTCTTTACGATACCGTAAACTCTGCGGAAATATTTTCCCACCTTTAGGCTACATTTAAGTATCTCGGAAAGTATGCTTAAATATTCGTTTTCGTGCTGTGGCGGTACTTCTAAAACCCCCTAGTAAGCCTCCGTGGTCTTCTTACGTCATCATCCAGCCTCCACCGAATACCCTCCCAGACGGAATATACACAAGCGCCGCCATAAAATAGTCCGGGGAATAAATAAATGTTTGACTAATATGCCGCTACATTGGATAGTTTTGACTGTTCGTTACTATTTCATTCCAATTTTTTTACGAGGTAAGCTGTACGTGACTCTCTAATTAAGAGCTTAGCGGTATTTCAGATGTTGACGCGCACTGATACAAGAGAAGTTCCGTGTGGAACTTGTCAGAACAGGGCGGCCGTTGTGAGGTGAGGATGGACATTTGCAAGAGCAGCAGTTGTCTTTGTGTTTTGTCTTATTTTTCCCTCAAAAAAGCTCAGCAGTTATCTTCATAGTATGTCTGGTTCGGTGGTAAGATGTTACATTGTAGGTTGGAGCTTCAAAATTACTACTGTTGAGGAAACAGTTGTTTTTGTTGTGAGGTTCATGGCGGCCGCACGTATGTTGGGGAAATTTTTTTGCGTTGAAATTGAAAATGTCGGGACGAGGAAAACGATATTTTGGCCATAATACTCGCCACTACCGGTATGGTGTACTCACTGTGTTGAACCTGGAGGCTGTGGACTAAATTTTTGTGTGATTTTCATGAGTGGAGTTTCGTTTCTGTTGCTGACTTGCAGCGCCAAAGAACAAAGGACCGGGGTGGCGTGGCCGGCTCACACGCGTTCTATCTTTGTCGTTGTGTTCATTCTGAGTCACAATATTGGTCAGTGTAAGGACAACAGGGCATTTTATAGGACCTGATTTGTACCGAAACCTGTGCATCAATACTTAAAACTTGTTGAGGCTCACAGCTCTATTTTTTGTTCTCTTCCGCGCTAAATAGAAATAAATATGTTTTTCTTTTTTTCACAGGTCACTCAGACTCAGAGGGTGTACAGCATGGCACGTGGGTCTGGTGATCTCTGAAGTGGCAAATCACCAGAGCAGGATGCTGAGACATCACTTTCAGTACCTTGATGAGAGCAGCAGCAGTTGCTGCAATTAATATTCCTTACACCTCAAAATATGCAGAGCAAAACTATTGGCAACGGCAGGACCTCCAGCTTACCCAGGGTTGTTAGTCAGGTCTACTCTTACAGCTGCCAAGCCTCTTGGAAACCCAGACTTCGGGGACTGTGCCTCTGGCTCAGTGGGGGCTTGTTTAGCTAAATTAGATGGGTTTGCTGGATGTCAAGGCCACAAATGTCTTTCCTTTTGCTCTTGTTCGTGCTGTAATGCGAACAGTTGAAAATAAATTAATCAAATGGGGACATTGTGAGCAGCTTTTCCTGCTCTGTACTTTCCTTCTGTAGCCCCTTATTGCCCTTCATCACTTTTAATTGCTATTCAGTTCGAAATCCTACACCAAAACATGGCTGTAGGTCAAGTATTTAGAAGTAAGCAGCATCTGAATAAGGATTGGCCTGTAGGTGAAGCATCTGCACATCGTTTTTGACTTAATGATTATGTCTGTTTCTGCAGTGTTATTAGGGGTGGCACACAAAAAATTTCAAGCTCTTCATACCTTTTTGAACTTGGTCTCATTTGATAGATCTTTGTGAAAGAAACAAATACATAAAAATTGCGACTCATGATTTATCATTTCTCAAGATATCATTGATGGATAATTTGCCAAAAATTACAAAAATATGGACATGGTCCAAGGCAACTTGATCGCACAGAAAGTAAGTTAGCTTATTAATTAAGTTCTAAACATGTAAGGGAAAAGGGTTCTGGCATGCCCTGAATTCAAATCTGGCAAAAACTTATCCATCTCTTTTCAAATGCTTAATTAAGGTAATAAAATCCAACTCGGCTAATTAGATACGCGAAATTGCAATTACTTTATCTTTGAAGATATTAGGATAAAAACTGGCACAAGCGACAATGCTATGCTTTTAAGACGACATTCTATTGCATAAAAGACAGGTACAGACTAACCATGTGCCACTGGAAAAAAAGTGGTGTCTCAGCGATGATCGCCCGGGTGGTCAGTCGCAGGCCTCAGTCAGACGGCAACTGAATGTGACGATGCACGATGCTCTGGTATGTTGTGGAGTAATTTATAACAAATCTTATGGCCAGGTGTTGTATACACATCTCTACAATCATCATTATGGAAGAATGTGGAAGAATCCTGGAATGTTGAAATGTGGAACAGGTACTCCTGTTTGTCTCTGACTCTCTTGACCTGAACAGGGTGCAGCTTGTGAAAGGAAGTCAGGTCCAATTTGTCCTCTGTGTAGAGTTATTGACATGCATCGAATGCCTCCTGTACCGCCATAGTCTTATTGTGCCGCTGGACTTGTGATTTTTGCACCATCTTTGATTTTTACTGCAGCAGTCTTGTCAAGACCTCTCTACTGGAACTGGTTTATTGAAATCTAAACTCACTGCAGCCAAAAAAGGGAGTATTGATAAACAGTTTCATTTACCTTTTCTGCTACAATTATAACCCCCCATAGTAATGTACAATTATGGTATTATATTCAAGGCGATTCTTTAACTTGATGAGCATGCATGCAGCATCTGTCCAGGAAAGGCTTTCCTCATATCTCAGGAGTTCGATTTTACCCCTGTTGACACAGTACCACGGACGTTCTCTCTCTCCATTTCTCTCAACGTGAAGCATATAACGTATTCGGTTATTGGCGTCCCATATTTCGCCCCTCACCTTGTTGAACATGGTTCTGGAAGAAGAGCGCAAGTCAGCCAAACCGCGCTGCAGGTCAGCCATAGCATTTCTGGGCCGTCTTTTTCATGCGAGCATGGTTCTAATCTCTGCCTCTGTTCTCTCGGTGTTTGAAGTGGCCCGTTGTATCTTGGCAGAAATCTCATGCAACGTTTTTAGACTGAGTACATTTAATTTGATTTTTCAATGAATAATCTGGCCTCTGTCTGGGTACTCCAATACCCAATCAACAGCAGCCTCCAGGTCATCTGTCTGCTTTGCTGCCATCGTTGCAGAACCACTTTCAAAACCCATCTCCACTTATGCTCAAGAAGTGTTGTTTGCTGATCTTCTTCAATGCGTTTGCGGTCAATCTGGTCTTCGTTGATTGTACTTCGAATATATGGTGAAGACGTAGGTCTATCTTATGGACGTTATTTTCCAGCAGCTTGTACAACTGATATTCCCAAAGCTGATGTAGAGGCCTGGTACAACAGTACAAAATATCAGGAAGCTTATCAAGCTGTTTATTGTACTCATTAGTAAAAATCCTTCCTGTTCATTATAAACAAAAGAGACACCTGTTCTGCCCATTTGCTGCGGGAACGTCCCCCACCCCTTAGGGTCGCCAAGTGATACCTCTTTGTTTGAACATGGTTTTTTCTCTCTATCGTCTCGCAGTTCACCAAGTGTAGGAAAGGGTGGGTGGCCAACTGATCACCGGCATGTACTCCAAAGTTAAAAACACTCGAATAATGAAGAGTATCACAGAATAGAGATATAAAGAGCACTGTTATGTACAGTCATGGTATATGCATGACTTGCACTCCTGTCTCAGTAGATAGCATATATCCCTCGTTCCCATGGCTCGGTGATCAGCAAGGGTTCCCAGTTTACGCCATGAGCTTGCTGACTGAGAGCAGCATCTGATAGCTTGTTTGGATTTAGCCTCGCAAGGCAGCTGTCTTTTTAATGTCCGACAAGGTCCTTGAAATACTGTATGAACCTACTTTATGGAGTGCCTCATTCCTCACTGCTTCACAAAAGGTAAACAAAAATCTGGAGCCTGCCCCAGCAAGACCCCCCTGGGTCCTATCCCACTTTTCGTCTATCATACTACTTAGGAAGCTTAGATAGTGTGCACGTTTCGTACTGTCGCCAATATGAACTCTCATTACCTTGTCTTTCATAATAAGATGCTCCCTTTGTACTGGAACTAAGCGCAAACTTTCAGTGGAAGAGTCATTTTATCTCCGATATCTCCTGTTCATCTCCCACTGTTATTTACTGATTTTAGTATAGGCATCTTACCCACGCATCTAAGAATCTGCTACATGAAGTGGGCAATATTCCAGTTCGTATGCTATATATATAACGGTTTATTTCTTCTCAACAACACGGTGCTATTCTACAGGTGTCGCCAATGTTTCTACATAAAGAAAAGGAACCCAGGCTGAACGAGCATCCGCATAACATAGATCACACAAGTAGTTTGACCCTTGTCATTCATACTATTCAGAACGTTCACAGTATGTGTAGCCTTACTGTCATCGAAGAAGTTAATACATAGCATACTACTTTTGAAGAGTTTTCTCTTCAATATAACGGCATATCAAACATAATGAGGACACGTGATTTTCATCTGCTATACACTCGCACACTGGCCGACTGCACCACGTTGTGCTTGGCTCACTTTCTTGAAACACACTAATAGACTCGCCATTAATATCAACATCAATAGATAAAGCAAAAGTATAAAGATAAGCTTTACCTGGCAATACAATACCCTTAAAATCTCGTCCAACGTCACCCATCCCATCCCCCATCTTTGAAAGTCGCTTTCATATTGCATCAACGTATGAAAAACGAACCCTATCCACGTTGGGGTAAGGAAACAATTAGATGTGTGGGTTTAAATCATTCTTAATATTAATGTAACTACCATCTAAGTTACTACCATGCTGAAAAAAACATTACAGAATGACAAAAGTCCACCGTTTCTGTCAGTTTCACGACCTTTTCCTTCATACCAAACTGCTGGCTCCTCTCACAATTAAAGGCTCTCTTGAAAATCTTCTGTCGATGACAATGCTGATGTAATGGATGGAGCATCAGGTTCTAACATACGGATAATCTAGCAGTAGAGTCAAAATGCATCTTTGTCTTTTTGTCGAGCACTTGAACGAAACAATGGAATAAGGGGTACGTCTTGGTTAGTCTATGGTTGCATGATATACAGAGCTTCAAAACCAGGTCCTTCCATCTAAAATGGTTCCAGTTCCGCCCAAGATTCTTTGTACCAGTGACAAGAATAGAAAGGATCATGATGGACATAAGATAAATACCATGTTGTCAAACAGTACATCTCATCCAGTATCCTTTTTGTGAGTTCAACATCAGAAAGTGAGATTGGGTATGATGTGATAAATGTTGTTATTGTATCTGAGAAGCACGTGATGAACATTCTCTGACAAATGAAGTCCTAATTGCCTCTTTGCATTAGTGAATGCTAACATAGGTAATGACCATCTTGTTGATCCCTTCATGTCTATCTGTCACCAGTGTCCCCACTCTACATACTTTCTGCAGTGAACGCTGGAGACCCTCTTGCTCCATGTGATTCGAGCCGCCTACCTCAATGCTCTGTAACAGATATTGATAGTGATATTGACTTCTGTAACACGTAAGATGGCAATTAAAACTCACTACAGCACAATATGCAACTGCAGTAGGTGGGGAGGGGGCATAAGAACACTGGAATACTTTTTTCAATTTAATACACATGATAAGTTGGCACCACAAACATTGATATCAAAGACACAAATCATCTTTGGATCAAGTGTTAGAGTTCCTTAAGAAATAGCATGACAGATGGTTTATTACAAGTAAGAGACAGTGTGAAAAGTAAAATGCACTTGCACCAGTTGCACGAATATCACAGCAGTCTGCTTCACCTCCATCATTGTATAGGTTCCATATTTGGCACAATGTCCCAGATTGTCCGCGCGACCCCACCACAAATGATAGGCTCTCCCTCGGCTTCCATTTAACGCTTAACATTGTCATGATGTGAATCTGTCATTTACCAACATGTCCAACTTCCTGTACACCCACACCCAATCAGATGCTAGTGGGGCACCTTTGTGCCAGACCCTCAATGCTTTGTTTTTGCTTTGCCATTACACAGCTGATTTACCCCTAAACGTATACTTCTCTACTCACAAGTGTTGGGTGATGTCATTGTGAAGTAGAACTACTCCAACAGTAAAGATAAAAATAGTCTAATAGTATAAGCTATTATGTGGCACATGTTTTAGCCTGGCTTCCAGGCAGGGTCGTACATGCAACTGCTTTTAGCCTCTTTCCAGACGTTTCCCATGTATGAAGCCTGCTCGCAATGGTGCCGTCTGGTCCTTTCCATTGTCAATTCCGTCCTTTTTCAAAGCAGTTGCCACGAGCTGGAAAATGTTCGTCACGGTCTTCTTGCAGTGCAACGTACTCGCCATTTCCTTGATCTGATTCTCTTGCTCCAACCTCGACATATCATGCACTGTTTTGATTGCGTTGAGCTCCAACACGACGTTCAGCAGGTCTAACATGCTCATCTTTAGCTTAGCCTCCGACTCTACCAGCTTTGCCTTTGTCCGGTTGCGTTCGTTCAAACATAGCACCAAAGTCAAGGGTTAGTTCCTGTGGTGTAAAGGTAGCACAATTCAATATCATCTTTATTTTTACACGTCGCCAATGCTCCATGATTCACATCCAGAAAGGAAGCTGGATAGCCTGCTATGCCTCCCACATCCTCCATCACTAGGTGATTTATTTTGGCGGGCCCCGCCAATTGGTTGCCTTTTTTCATATTCCTTATCTTTTGAATAGTAGATGGGTTGCATCTCACGTAAGGATTTGAAGTGTTATTTTTAGCATTACCATGTGGCTTTCTCCTCACCTTACCTGGTTGTCCCTCAAATCTGTACTGTACAAACACCAAGGGTAGTTGTTTACCTGACTTTTTATAAGCCAATACTACATTTTTTTAAAGTGTTTTTTCTGATTTGTTTTCATACAATACCCTCCTCAATTTCAGTTGCTTCCCTTTAGGAGTAGTGAAGTACTTAGCTTTCCCATACACCCATAACCAGGCACCCATAGGGTCACCACTTTCCATGACACTCATGAGCTCCTCCAGGGCCTCCCTCCCAACATCCTTCAAAGACGAGTTGGCCTGCGCCAGCCTGTATGCCTCATCAACCAACAAGACCCCACCCTTGCTGGCATTGATCTTCTTTCGCGTAACCTCCGATGTGTGTCCGACGAATTGGGATATCAGGATCTTTTTCCGGGTTACTTCTGATGTATGGCCTACCCACTTTGATGTCAGGTCGCCCTTCTGGACGATCACAGGCTGTTCTTTAGAGAGTCGGATACCAATTTTGTAGAGGAAACCTGTAAGATGAAAAAAAGGAGGAAAATTGCACATAAGCAACTATTCTTGACTATTTTACAGAATCCCATTCCAAGCATCTTCTTTTCAGTGCATACATAGTTGCAACTTTGTCAAATTACGTAAAAACAGACTTTATATTTAGGTTGATTTCCAAACAGATGCAAAGAGGCAGATTTGTATATACATGTACTGACACTACTGTTTTTGGGATTGAATAAACGGTATGCACTGGTATCTGAATAAGTATCTGTATATGTATCAATAAAGCCAGTATAACTGATCTTCACCGTAACACCACAGCTTCACAGGCAACTTTTAAGTGTTATTAAAACTACCCATAGAAGATGCTCCTACATGTACAGATGTACTATGCTTAGTGATGACTCAGGAATTGCCCCTGGGCTGTCGCCGTAAAATACGAGCCTTTGTTGTCCAGGTGTGCTTAAAAAGACTTGAAACTGCCAGACATACTAAACTAAGTCAGGTAGCAACAACTGAAACAAAGTTTCATGCATCCGGGACACGAAGAGCCGCCCCGGCGGCACGCAGGCAGAGACAAAGACAAGTTTGCCAATGAGTGATTGCAGATCACGCTTGGTGGCCTTTCGTTTATGGAGCCACTGGGCCACCAAAGGCGACACCTCGTCTAGACGGAATTGCGGGACTCGCCGCATCATGGAAACCGTGTCGAAATGAAGGTTCTGAGAAAAAGATAAGACCATAAGCAACTGAGTGTGCTGCCTGTGTTCCGTGTCAGTCCTCAAGGGCCAGGTGTCCCTTTCAAAACCAGAGTAGTTGGCTTTCTGACCTGTGCTTTCGTAACCTGTGCTGACTAGATGACGCTACTGTAGCGGTATTTCTTTATAGGCATTGCTGTAAAGTTCAATCAATTACAGAAACTATCATACATTATATGCAATAAGAAATAAACAGATGCCTTTTTACTGTTGAAATAAAACTTCTGAACAAAATCTGTAAACTGTATCTCATTTATTACATTTTAATACTTGGACATTATCTTAGATGTTTGGAATGTGATTCAAGTTGATGTCCTTAACTGCCGGAACCTGGAAAAGATTGCAAAAATAATGCGTTAATATTTTCCAACGTTGACAAACATTCATCGGCCTTCACGGACAACGACAATCACGATAAATATTGTCACGTTGCCTTTCTCCAGAACAATTCAGATTCAAAGCTGTAGTGGTATCTCATAATTGCCGACTGTCGAACCGCACGCAGCTAACTGCAACTGTGTGTCACTGAACTCGGACGGTTGAAGAATGACGGTTGGGGTACGTTAGAGATATTTCCCGATACGCATTCTACTGTCGCTGGTCAGTGATTGGTCCATCTAGAAGCTTTAGAGATGAGTAAATACAAGAAACTATATATATATACAGCTGTCAAACTTAACAGTAAAATGAAATTTGCTTTTTCAAATTTTAAGTAGTGAAGTCCAGAAATCCCTCAAACAGTAACTGGGTGGACGCAGATTACGCCCCGCCATTAAACTACGGATTGGGGTTGTAGGGTGGTGGGTGGAGCTCCATGTACTTCTCCAACAGGTTGCAAAACAGGCCCATACCCTCTTTGTGACAAACTGTTGGAAAAAAAAATGAGATAACAAGGTCCTAATGATTAGGAAGCCCTGCAAACACAAGGTAGATATGTACGGCAGAGAAACACTTCTCCCTCAGGCATGGAGTGGCGTAATCTTTGAATTCTTGCAGCATGTCTTATGTAATCGTGAGCTTGTGTTTTTTTCATGACACGCCCGAGAACTTCCTCCGTCTTACCCATCACTAGAAGTACAACAGACTTCATATATCCATGAAATATTTCGACTACACAAATGTTGGTTCTACTTAAGGGAATTTCTACTAATTAATAATAAAACCTAATTGGATGAACAACATGTTATTGTGTATTAGAGACACATATTCCTTCAAACTTCTATTTTCAACTTCTTCCATAATTTTGTGTCATGGCCTTTAACCTAGATGGTCAAAGTTTTTGCACATTGTCACCTAAAGTACCTTGTGCGAGATTTGGTGCCTCTGCCACCGGGATGATGATGACACTCTTCTAAGTTGACGCGCCAATTGTATCCTTTCCTTTGCTTGATGACCATGCAGGCTTGTCGCTTTTCTCGTGCAAGAAAACAATTGCTCTGGTGTGGGCGGATGTCGACTTTTTCAGCTCATCACGGTGGAAGCGTGGGTCTCCGGTGAAGGCATGTAGTGACTCAGGATAAATTGCGATCACGCGCAGCTTTGGCCCACGGGGTCCTTCGGGGTGGATGTCTGTCACTCTAAGGCACATGTTCATCTGCAAGAACACAATTTATACAAGTGTCAGTTTGCAATTTAGTCCTGTCCTCGTTGAGTACATGCTAATGGTGACATTAGACGGCTGTTGTTTCCTTTATACTAAACCCCCTCATCCCTTGGGAGAATAAACTTGTTCAAATGACCGATTGATTGATAAATATATGGAAACAATATGGTACATACCTTGAAACAACACTAACATACACTAACATAACCCTTTGTCTAGTATAGTCAAACATTTTCAGATGTTCCTTCTGTAGATTTTGAAAACACACACATGTACATGCACAATATTGTTAGGGACTGTTTAACTGTTGATTTCACCACACAGTTGATTAGCTCGAGGTTCCTACAATGCACATTTCAGACCATGCGTTTGTGAATGCAACTGACAATAAATCAATGTTAAATGCTAGGAAATGAATGTACTAAGTACGTGCTTTGATTAGCATAACTTAATGATACCTGTCTGAAGGTCAATGAAGACATGGCAACTTTGATTGCCTCAATGATGTCTGATTTCGTGTTTTCTGCCGTTGGGTTGGCTCCAAGGTTTGAGCTGACTAACTGTGCCACAGTTGTTTTGACATAGTCCCACACAGCCGCCATTTCATCATCAAGTTCGGCAAGTTCCAGGGCCTAAGCATAATTGCAAATACATTTTGTATGTCATGTAAAACTTGATAACACTATTTAGGGCATGGTTAAATGACACTCCTGCTTGCTACACACCTAAGCTCCTTTTAAGATACTATCAGAATGAATATAGGTGAAAACACTGGCAGCTGCATGTAATTCTACATCTTGCCCAAGAATTGTCTCTGACAAATTTTAAAATCTATATAACAGTTAAGAAGTATTGTGCAGCACATATATAAAATGGATTGTGATACCTTCTTTGTGAACCCCAACAGCAGAGCATAGACCTGTGTAGTTCTCAGAGTTCCAGGTGGGAATATAGCTGCCAGTCTTTTCTCAATTTTGCTTAGCAACGCTTGCTCCTCCCTTGAAAACACTTCGCCAAGGGAGATGAGACTTCCAATAGCTCTAGGTGCCTCCGCTTTTGCCTCCTCGAGATCAGCACTCAATCCAGTGTCCGTCACCGCGTCGTGGGGCTTGTCAGTTGGAATGAACGGTATGACAGCTATCCTTGATGTCATACTGTTAAAAAATTAACAGAAATTATATTACGTTTGGTGATAAAAGTCATATTAAACCCATATCAAAGTCCTCTTATTGGTATTTCAATGTTCTGCTTGGATCAATTCACTTGGTTTCACGATAGTTAATCAATACCTGAGTTTATCTTGTTTACATGTGACCTTTCCTTTTACTTTGTCCTTATACACATAACTGTTGAAACATTTCCGCACATTCATAACTAATCATGTCCCAAGGTATAAAATGGTATAAATGTCAGAAATACATAACTTTTAACACTACAAATCAAAGTGGAGTGATTTTGAAACAGTTTCAGAAACAGAGATCCATTAATTATAATATCAATATCATCTTTGCTTAAGCTGTAGTATCGAAGAGGAAAAAAGATGAATGTTTGATCGGAAATCTTTCCATTTGTCGCCTTCGCCTATGTCTCAATGGTCTAGCCGGTCTGGGATGTCCACCTGCTTGTCTACGGCATCAGGGGACATGGACGTAGTCACAGCATAGGCCTCAATTGTTAGAAGAACTAAACAGATTAACACGCTAGAAAGTCAATGTCTGGTTTTACGTTTATGATGAACAACTTCAAAACCCGACACTACAAAATTAAAAAATGAAATTACCAGTTGTTTGTGCATAGCAGCTGTCTGACCGCATAATTTGTTTTATTATGATACCTATACAGTCAATCTTTACTGATATCCAAAGAGCCCAGACAACACAAAGACAACTATGAAAGTAGGTAAAAATACAGAAAACAGCCTCCAGTTTAATTCTGCTGTTCCAGTTTAATTCCTGACAGACCTCCCATATCTCAGCAACGATATACCCAGATGGGCTAATATCATGTAGTATAGGTAAAAATGATGTAAGAAATACGTAGCCGCCATTGATGACCCCCTGGGGATTAGTCCAGTTATGCATTATTATGCATAATTATGCATAATTATGCATAACCCTTCTTAGAGTTATGCATAATTATGCATAATTATGCATAAGGTTTCTTAGGGTTATGCATAATTATGCATAATTCTTCTTAGGTTTATGCATAATTATGCATAATAGTTCTTATTGCATGATAGTAATAAAGCGTACAGTGGTGATTTTGCTTCACTATGTTAACCATGATTCATTTACCAGTAGCTTTGTTGTCGTCATGTATGGTCTAGTGTAGAGGTACCGTAGGTTCTGGAGGACCTTTGTTATAATCTACAAGCAGGTCTTGCGCTGGCATTGATAGTATCATAAGTTTGGGAAAGAGTTTAGCAGTTTAATCTAAAAGTTATTTCCTAAAACAAATCTTTATCAACTAATCAGTAACTGTTAAGCTATGTCAAACTATCAAGTTTTCATTTAACAGGCAACACTCTAAATATGGAAAACACTCTAAACCCAGAAACATGATTATTATGGTATAGTTTAAGAAGGATATTTTTTGTTTCAGAATACAACATATACTACATGATGACAATTACATCTATATTTAGGTAACATCGCAGGCCCCGTGGGACTAAATCAGTTCTTCAGATTTCTGCATTTGACTGTAGAATTACGAACAGAAGTCTGACTACCGAAGTCTGCAATAAACCACATGCAGAATTCTGCAAACCTCACGCAGAATTCTACAGCCAGGCAGAATTGTGCAACACATTTGTAGAAATCTGCAACTTACATGCAGAATTCTCCATCAAAGTACAAAATATGAAATAATATGCTATGCTACAGTTAATTGTCATGGTATTAGATAGTAGACCTACACTCACTCACTCAGGTCATTAGGTTGGTAAGTCACTGAAAGAGGCTTGTTTTCTTCACAACCTTAATACTTTATTTACTCCAACATTTCTGTGACCGTCTCTGACAATCAGGGTAATTCTGACTGGTTCACTTGTACTACAGCACTAGGTGTCACTACTTACAGTTACAGATGCAGTCACAAACGTATTTACATACATTGTATCTACAGTAACTGCTTTATGCACATTTTTACAATGCAGTAGAGTGTAACACATACTAGTACACAACAGCTGTCAATTAACTGTAATAGCTGTGTACCAGTTTACATCTAGTTCTTAAGAATGCAGCCATACCTGATAACTGCAGAGAGCAGTACCATGTAACTTACTAATTGTTAGGCCTACGTCACATTTCCTACCCGGGGCCCGGCCGGGCTGTTTGCGGAAAAGAAAAATTTAAGTTTATGCCAACTTTTTCTCTCCGTTGCTTGGGGATCGTTTTAACTGACTGTGCAGAATTTTTTTTTAAAGTGTGTTGTAGCGATGGGGCAGGGGTAACTTTGTAACCAAATAATATAATTACTCAGAGCAAGAACATGGGGGATCCACTCCAAGGCTTACAATGCTATAGGGCTTATTCAATCACGTGATCCTCCCCCTAGCAACTAATCGGACGCCATAGCAATGAGTGAAGTCGGCCATTTTGGTGTACCACAGTCTGCCCGCCTGCAGTGGGGCCCTATGCAACTCTCCGTAAAAATTGTAAATATTTCCCAAGCAAATTGTACAATTTCCGTTCAAAACATTTAGTTTCATAATCACTGAGTGCTTTCTTCTGTTGGTTCTGCACTGGTAAAGCGCACACAAATTGGGCAACAGTAAGATTTGTTTCGCGATTCTCTCGTCAAAGCCGCGCGGTAATGAACATAGCAAGGGAAATTCCAAAACACTACTGTGATCAGTCGGAAGCAAAACTAGATTTCTGCAATACGTAGAGCGGATCTAACCAGTTGGACTGTACATGTGATAATCAATGTTCACGTGTGTAGTAGACACTTTGTATTTGGACATTCAAGCAAACGATAGGCTAGTTTCAATGTCCACGGGTACCCATTTCCGGTGATACTGACCTACAATCCACTCTAGAAGCAGGAACCTAAAAGAGAGACAGACAAACACTGAAACACCGGAGTCCATAAACGACAGGAAGAACATCTCCCCTAGTTCTTTGATGAATTTCCATGAAACAAAAACAAGAGTAGTCTAGTACAAGATGAGCATTGCTTACTGTGTGTGAACAAAAACTGCGGCACTCAAAATGGTCCCGTCTTGACACAGGACTGGTCCTCACGGTGATAGTCCAACTTTAGAATGTCAGGGCAAACTTTCCAGATGACAACGTACTTTCTATCTACTAAAATCTCATCCTACACTCTGTATTTGTCCAGATACTAAGTTGCCACAAGGACTTTTCAACAAGTTGTTGTAAGTCCTGTACGCTTTGAACTGAGTGTGCAGAAAGTCATTCACAGAACCAAATACTCCAAACTAAGACAAGATGAATGGACTCCGCTGTCACTGTTGCCATACTCGTAAAGTGACTCACTGGATTTCTGCAAAATGTCCCTCAATGATGAAATATGGATAATTTCCAACCGATTTTTGTAGCGAAAATATGACGTGAGGTTGGAGGCTCTTTGCATAGTCGGTGACAGCGGGCAAACAACTTCACTTTTCTCGGATTTAGAGACCTTCAGATACCGAGGAACCGAGGAGCTGTAGTGATGGTACACCAAAGTGGCCGCGCTCGGAGGGAAGGGGTGATGACGTCACGTGAATATGCCCTATAGCTAGATGAAAAAATGTATAATCTTAATTATGATGTGCATTGTACATGTATAAATCTAAAGTAGGGGAGTGTCACATGCCTAAAGCCAGTACTCAAAATCCTTTTTTCAGTCTTGTTGCCTAGGCTACAACCTGAGTCAAAAGCCAGGTTGTGCCATCAACATTTCAGGTTGCCCCACTTCCAAGTTTTTATTTTTCTCAAATCAGCTACTTAATATATCCATTATTTTTTCTTCCAGTTACATGTACCTTCTTAATCTTTTATCCTATAAAGAAAGAAAACAAAGGCTTATGCACATAGTTTGGGTAAAACTGCAAAATTTCAGGCTGCGCACTGTGCTACCTCTGTCACAGAATCAGGCTGCGCCATAGAAAGTGGTTGCATTTGCAAGTGTGCAAGTTACCGACCACTGCAAAAGCAGCGGTGTCTGCAGAATCTGACATTACAGTGTGTCCTGATACTTTATAGCATAAAAGTAATTTAAACTTATCTGGAGGAAATTTAACACAGTTACAAAAGTGCCAGCTTATACAAGTTCTATTTGCTTCTAGCAATAAAGTGCTGTTTTTTATGCAGTTGTGGTTGTACACATCCCTTTTTTCTTATTGCCTTTATACTTGTTAAGTTATATGTGTACACTCCACCATCCAGAAGGAGCAATGTCATGTCTGTGAATGGGGTGCAAAGATATACTTCCAGAGTAACCAATGAACTTTGTTTGATATTGCTACAGACTATTGGGGTTGCAGGTAATGCTCTGAGTTTAGTAGTTGGAGTGGATCCCCCATGTTCTTGCTCTGTGCAATCAAAGTTACTCGGTTACAAAATTGGAACATGTAGTTGGTAGGACAGGTCTAAATAAGGTTTCTGAACTGTAGAAACACCAAGTCTGGCCTGAGATCTGGAGAGGGCAATAGTACCACCCAGTAGTCAAACCTCCTTGGCTTGAGGATTGATTAGTCATGGCTCCACCCACCTGGTTACTGGTCCTCACTGGGGTTACCCACTTAGGGCTTGTCACAACAAGGTTCAGCCAATGCCAGACCCTCTTAAAAGTCTTATTTACAATTTAAAATAAAGAAAGTAATGATGGTGCCTATGTAAAGCTCATATAAAGTCATTGAAAACTGATAGTTTGGTAGGGCAACACATAAGATGGATAAAATAACTATATGTACATGTAACTAGGAAGTCAAGAACAGTCTTTGTCTTCCTACTTAGTTATCTAAATGTGTCTTAATCTAACTGTTGGTGCCTAGAAAAATCATTTTGGAGTTGACTAATTAGAGAGGATCAGAATCAGGCATTCTGTCCACAATTGTGTGCTACACCAGCAGCCCAGAAACCACTAGGGAACTATGGGTTCCAGCCTGTGCCAGAGGGTAAGGGGTCAACTGAGTATCACCTTTCCTTCTGTGCCTATTGGAAACATCAATGAGACTTAAAGACTACAGAGTCCTATTTTGCACAATTAATTAAATCTTCCTTTTCTT
Source organism: Branchiostoma floridae (assembly GCF_000003815.2). Taxonomy (NCBI): domain Eukaryota; kingdom Metazoa; phylum Chordata; class Leptocardii; order Amphioxiformes; family Branchiostomatidae; genus Branchiostoma; species Branchiostoma floridae. Next base: position 405,290 of record NW_023365723.1, read on the forward strand.
TTTCAAATGTTTAATTTAGAAACCTTACCAAGTCATACTACATGTACATGATTGTGATAATTACCCAGAGATTTGATAATGAGTAGTGTAGAGTAGAGTAGAGTTTTTCTGTCACTGGTAGGAACTTCTCATTAACCATAGAACACATGGACTCAAGAGGGTGGTGATCTCTTGGTGACACTGTGGTCCTTATCCATTAATCTCCAAGCAGATGTAAGTGGCTCTGTTTTCATTGTTTTAGTTTTTTTACAAGTAAAGCACTTAAGCAATATCTTTTAAGTATGGTATTCATTCCTGGTTTGCCTCTTCCTAAGTTACTACGTTAACTGAAGGGACTACCCTAAAGATCAATAAATAAATAAATAAATAAACCAAGGAGCTTTTATCTGATAAAAGCTCCTTGAATAAACTAAGTAGGAAAAATTAAGAAGTGCAGAATCTTATAGAAAGGAGTATTACATGTTGCAAATTAAAATACTTCTCAAAAGATTGTCAAAATACTGAGTTGAGTCTGATCTTACATCTACTCGAAGATTGGAAGGAGGGCCTGCATGCCTTTTTCCGTTAACCGTTACGGGCCATTTTAATTCACCGTTAATCGTTGCCGACCTGCTCTAATTCAACGTTAATCGTTATCGGTATATTCTTCGTGAAGCGTTATTGGTCGTTTTAATTCAACGTTAATCGTTATTTGTTACCCCGAATTCACCGTTAAGCGTTACCAAGAAATTCTTCGTGACAAGTTAAAACCCACGAAGTCCAATGCCAGAGTCCCTGAAAAGGCGGGAAATGGCGTTCCAAAGGGTCCAGATTTCAAAATTTCCCAGTCTCCCGGCCTTCGGCACTGGACATGGTAGAAATATGTCGCAGAAGCGTCGCCCTCGAAGACCCATATATATCATACAGATTTCAGTGTCAAATTTAGCTTAGTTTCAGGCAAAATGTACTCCTCGAATGCAGAAAACGAGGTTTCTCAGGACCTCCCTTGCGACTCATCGGCTTGCGCCTTTGGAGCTCACGGCGACATGGCAAAAATATATTGGGGGCGTGGGTCGTCGCCCCAAAAAAACTTTTCTCTCTAATAAAACTTGTATGTCATTTAATTTAGCTTCGTCTGCCAGCAAAATTTGTCCTTCAAAAATGCCGGAAATGGCGCTTCAGACGGTCCAGATTTTGAAAATTTCCAGGACTTATTTTGCAACGTCTTGTTCCTCAAAATGGTCAAAATATGTCGGGAGTGGAGGTAAAAGCTATAACCTTGTGTAGTTTTGATGAAAAAATGCCATTAAGGTAGCTTTATCTGTCGGAAAAGTTAGCCAGAAAATGCAGGAAATAGCTTTCAGGTGGTCGTGATTTTAAAATTTTCACGGGGGAGCATACCCCCGAACCCCTCTAGGATGCGTCGCGCCTTCGGCGCTCCACTTTGCTGAACGTTTTGCCAGCAATAGTTCTCCCCCCCCCCACCACCAAAAGAAATATGCTGTCGCCGCCCCTGTAGCAAGAACACTGCAACAGGGAAGCAAATGTCATTGATGCAGCGGACATTGTCCCTGTCATTCCTCCGGGTTCTGGGCATCTTTTCATTCTCATAATGTCATTAGTCAGCTACTAATGTGACCTATTGAGATGTACGAATAGAAATGTGCGTCAATCATTACAGTTATGCTTTGTAACCAATCCTGAATTTACCGTTAAGCGTTACCGGGCCTCCTGAATTTACCGTTAAGCGTTACCGGGTCTCCTGAATTCACCGTTAAGCGTTACCAAGACCCCCCCATGCAGACCCTCTGGAAGGGGCAGCCTTTCCATGAGGGCACCTACCTGGGAACCTTAACTAAGGCAATAGAGACTGATGCCCTTTTCATACTGGCCCTCAACATAGTGCCAGTCAGCATTAGCAGGGAGGGTAGGGGAGAACTGAACAGAAACATATGACTCTGTTGAATTTTGATTATCTATCTCTATCATACATAAAAAAAAAAAAACTCAGATTCTTGTATTTCCCAATTCAGACAAAATTTAGACAACTACTAGTAATTGCTTTATGAAAATAGAATCTGAGTTTTTTTTTTTTAAATATGATAGAGATAGAATGGCATGGCCATGTCCACTTTCCCTGGCCTTCTCTCTCCTGTAATTTGAGCATTCCCAGGAATGCATCTGTTACCCGCCCGACCGCGAGGGCCGGGCGCTAGACGGGGACTACAGACGACGTCAGAGCCCAGACTTCGGGAGACCAAACTTTTAATGTCAAACAAGATGGATTCCCTTCACAGAACTGCCCCACACGCATGCGTGTAAACTGGGATAATCCATTACTTGAGCTAGTGGGGGGTTTCACCATGCTACACACTCCCCCTCTCACTAAAATGTCGTCCCGACATTGCCAATAACAGTAAAAACAGAACTACAATATGTATGTCACTTATTAACAGTTGCCTTTGCCAATATCTAATGTCGATCATAAGGATAACTCTACTTATACAAATCATGTCAACCTAACAGTTCTTGCACAATTGTATAACTATGGAGCTGAGTTGGAGCTTAATGTCCGTCTGGCACCCGTATCTCCGTACGTTTTCAGTTGGCTTCATTCAAACTTCTCTGGATGACATCCACTTTCTGGAAGTGACTTCAAACATGGCAGTCTTGGATTTTCCTTCAGAATTCTCAACTTCAGTTGTCTTGGGCTTGGTTTCGGGACATCCTCAAACTCGGTATCTTGGATTTCTTACCGGACATCCTCAACTCTGTTGTCTTGGGTTTGGTTCCACAACACCCTCAAACTCGGTATCTTGGGTTTACATCCGGCCATCCTCAACTCTGTTGTCTTGGACTGTCCTCAACCCTCAAACTAAGCATTCTTGAATTCTAATTTCTACCTAAAATCCTCAACCATGTTTTATTGTAGCGCTGGATTCAGAGTCCAAAAGGCTACCTTTCTTCTTAAGACTGAGCCTCCATGCCCATTGCTTGATATTATATCTCTGGTACCAGACTTCTTCAGCATAGACAATAACTAGACAACTTCGTATGAATGCTAATTGTTAATCTACATACCAAACATACACTATGAATTCAATCTATAACGTAACAAAATGTTGAACATGCGAGAGTCCTGCTTGCTTGTGCTTGATGTCTACTTGTCTTGACAGTCCTGACTGCATCAGTTCTTCCTCTGTTTTTGCCACAGTCTTGTGTGCTTGCCGGCCTGTGCTTGTCATCTTCTTTCCATTGTGGGGACACAATTTGATTGACGTTCTTGATCTCCCCAGTGCCCTCCTGGTCTCCTCCATCAGTTGAGTGGTGGATCTTGTTTACTAGGGTTACCTCAGTGGGTTGACCTCTGGCAATGCTGGTGAGTGACGCAACTCTTCTGCCGGGCTGATCGGTAACTTGACACCAACCACATGTGCCGTTTTCCTGGTTTTCCCGCTGAAGCTGGTACAGCCTACAGGCCACACTGACGAGTGAAAGTCTGCTACTTTGCCCTCTCTGTATGTCTTCTCACAACGATGCTATACTGAGTTGGCACGGGTTACTTCCAATTTCTTCTTGTAGGTACAGTAGCCCTCCCCCTTACTTCCGTCATCTTATGGGCGCCGCCATCTTTGTTGTGAAACCGGAGAACTCACGGGGGTTATGGTCCAATCTTGGGTTGGCTGGAAGAGAATCAAGACACCACGAGGAGCCACTGTCCAGGCTAGATGCAGAACTCCTCTGACCTCTCCTTCCGCGTCACGTCGCGTCACGTGACCGTTTCGGCGGGAACTCTGACGGACGACCTTTCTCTCTGTGCTGTTTCTCTCAGACTTGACGGGCTGCTATCGCGCCATCCGCTACGTTTTTCCTGGAACTTTCGATCTCGGTAGAACCTCCAATTTGTTACCCGCCCGACCGCGAGGGCCGGGCGCTAGACGGGGACTACAGACGACGTCAGAGCCCAGACTTCGGGAGACCAAACTTTTAATGTCAAACAAGATGGATTCCCTTCACAGAACTGCCCCACACGCATGCGTGTAAACTGGGATAATCCATTACTTGAGCTAGTGGGGGGTTTCACCATGCTACACATCTCTTAAGTTGAAATTTCATGGGTGGCTGCAGCCAAGGTTTCTTGGGGTTTTCAGCTGACCCCAGTGACCTGGCCCTGTTGTTTCTGTAGGAGGACCTCTGAAGGGGACTGCTAGGTATGAGATTTGGGGCAAAAACAGACATCAAACATGTATTATAATATCACTGTTCAAGACTGTGATGCCCAGCAGTATGCTGGTGAGACAGAAAAGGCTTTTAAAAAGAGGCTCACTGAGCACTAGAGAGACATGCAACCCCCAACCGGTACCCCCACACTGTGGAATGACAACACCACCCAGAACAAAATATCACCATCCTCACATGTCAGCCAAGAGCAGATGGTCTCAGTGTGAGTGTACTGGGTACAAGATGCAGTACATACAAACATTGTATCAGTCTGATCTACAGATCCCACTCCCCAGTCTGCAACACCTCATGAAAATGACAACACTGGTCTCTGAAGATCTTTAGGTTCAAGTGTCATTTTAGGAACTGGGAAAAACTTTCATAAAATGGAGAAATGACAGCTTGAAATTCATTTTTGGGATTAGGTGCACTTGTGAACCCAACCTAAAATTTTAAACTAAAAAAAATTGGGATGCACCACATAAATAGTAGAATGCACGAAAAACCTACTTAGACTTCATTCTGTTCATTTAATTTTTTATACTCGTGCTGAATTTGTTCATAAAAACATTAGTAAGAAAACTGGAAAGGAATAATTCACAAAATGTTGTTTAGCCAACTTAAGTTATAAAAAAACAAGCAGAAAAGTGTCAATGTAATATCATTGGAAAATTGATAATTATAATACAATTTCTGCATGTTGTCCAAAAATGCTAAGATATATTACTAAAACAATGGTGGAGTTAAGTTAATGCAGCATTGATAACTTAGATAAACCCTAATGCTTCAAATTCTTGATATGGCAGACATTTAATTTTCTTTCTAACAGTTTAGATATCAAGAATATGCTGCATACCAGTATATGTTGATATCTTTTCATTACGTAAACCTACGAAAAAATGGGTGCACAGTTCCAAATTTGGTGCACATGCACCCAGTACGTATTTCCAGCACTGAAGGATAAAAATCAGTGTCTTCCAGCTCAGCATCTGCTTTCTGGTCTGAGATGGCCAACTGAAAACCTGGGCAGGGTGCATGGTAGATCAATTATCTATGGTTTGGCTGGCCAAGGGTCACAACAGGGAGTGGTACAAAAACAATCTTGCAGGGTGTATCCCCCTTACCAAATTAGGGTATGTACATTGAGATGGTGAAAAGTTGTTATCTGAAGGTTGTTGATTCAATACAATTGAAAAAAAGTCATTGGCAACTTTGATTCATGAGTAGCAACTATACACAAGTACATCATTCATTTGAATGTGTTTTGTAATTAGCCCTGTAAAATATTTCTGTTTCAACAACTCAACTTTTGATTGAAATGATGTTACAAAATTAACACTTAACAGGAATCGATAATAAGGACAGGGTTTCTGAAGGTAACAAACTTAAGAATGTTTCAATATCTAGCTTTAGTGAGACTTACATGTCTGCCCATTCCCAGTGGTTTTCCCTTTGGGGAAAGCTCCCAGGTAGCTGTATCATTCTGATGCATACCAATACCTATAGTATTCAATATGTCCATTATGAAGCTCTGTTTTGAATCGATTAAGTCATAGTGCCTTCTCCACATGTAGATTAATGATCTACTTTCAAATTTATATTATTATGGCAAATTGCTTAATACTAGTACTTCTGTGAGCCCCCTTTAAAATGTTGATGGTGTAATGTTAAAAGTACAGAATAAAGTGTTTTCCTTTAAGCCCCCTTCACACGATAGCAAGAATCAGCCGGAATGCTGTCGGAATGAAAATTCTTTGCTATTCCTGACATATTCCTGGCAATTTGTAGTGTGATCCAGACATCCTTACTGCATTCCAGCTATTTGTGCCCGTTCTTTTGGCTGGCCCGAAAGTTTTTGACAAACCGTCAAGGTGCATTCGAAGTGGAGAAATATCGAATGGCATTCAAAGTGGTTTCTAAGTGTATTCTAACTATTCTAACTGCAGTATGACCGCATTATGCGGCATTCCAACATTATTCGAAACATTCTTATCTCATTCGATGGAGAACTGAAATGGCAAGCCATTTTGAATCCTGTCCGAATGTGGCCGAAAGAATATCTGGAATGCAGTAAGAATTTCTCGAATACTGTGCGAATTCCCAAGAATAGCACAAACTTTTCATTCTGATGGCATTTTGGCTCATTCCTTCTCATGTGAAGGGGATATAAGGTCCATTTGGAATTCCTACTTGGAATGGCCCCGAATGTGGCACGAATTTTGCAAATACTTCATTCCGGCTCGTTCTGCTTGATTCCTGCTAATTTGGTTTCAGTGTGAAGGCCCAGTACATAAGACAAATCTAACACAGATCTACATATAGAATAAATAGAGGTTTTGGTTTCTTGCAATAGTTGTTTGGATCTTCAATGGTTCACTATATTGTTATAATTGGGTACATTGGACTAACAAGAAGACACTGCATTTGAAACTTTGTGTATAATAGTAAACTATACACCCCCAGTGAATCTGAAACATGTCCTAGTTTTCTCAAAGGGAAGTGTGGAATGGATCACTGATTTTTTTTTAAACGAGTTTGCTCAGGCCATTGACCACTTGTAGGCACCGAAATATGTTCACTGTAGCAGCATCTCTTCTCCCAAAGTTAGAAACATAGAGCTTTAGCGAGTTCGGCTCACTGACTCAATAGGCGAAGCAGGGGCTACGAGGCTACTCCGGGAATACCAGGTACCGTAGTACCCCATCTAGACAGAATAGTTTGATCCACTCACACTGGGAAGGTCCCCTACTCTTTTTGATAAGTGTGGGGGGTTGGTTCAGGCTCTTACTTGCCTGGGATATGGCCCTCCCCAAACAACGGACCTCCAGTTAACGTCCTATCCAAGGTACAGTTCTAGCCAAAGCTAGGTACTCATCTTTCACCTGAGTGAGGTGAGGAAAGTTGTGTTAAGTGTCTTTCCCAAGGGCACAAGATAAATGACATGGCAGGTTTCGAACCCAGGACCTCTTTGCCTGAGCCCAAAGCGCTGCCGATTACACATGTGATCCTACAGTACAATACTTCTTCATCTGCAATTTATCAACTATTTTAATGAAAGATTGTAAATGACATGTGGAACATCCTTTCATACAAGAACAACTCTTTGCTGGCACACTGTGAATTTGCAATTTTATGGAAAGTTCTTGGAATGCAGGAAGCTTAATAGGGACACATCCTGTCACATTCAACTAAATGTGACTCAATCTATAGCTGATGGGCTCAATTTGTAGTGCAAGTAGCATTGGGCAAACTTGTCATTGACCAGGTTATATGTACACTGTATATGTGTCAATGAAGTACATTTGAAACAAGCTCATCTGTCATGGACATGCTGTGTCAGAAAGTAATCCTTTAAGTAAACAGAGGTTGTCCCAGAACAGCTGCTATGATGATACCAGCTTCTGGTGTTACCCAAAGCCCAAAGTGGGTGTTCCAGGTTTTTTCTCTTTTCCACATTATCAAGTCACAAAAAGGCTTTGTTTATCAACTTGGTACAATAAAACTTCACTCTGAAAAGTGAGAGGTGATCCTACTAGTAAATTTTACCCGAACAAAATTAAGCACTACAAGACTATTATTTCTTCATATCAAATGCTTGATTTACTGTATTTTACAAGGTAAATCTCATGTATATTACCTTATGCCCTCTGCCCTCAGACGTGCTGCCTATTTAGCTACATAATATGAGCAGGATTCTTTCTCTCACACACTCAAGGTGCCCCAAAAGTATGATCAATGCACCATCTCTTGACAGAAGTGGTATTCCCCCAAGACCCCCTACAGGAGGGCCTGCATTCAGTAGACATACGTTGTATGACCATGTGTTTTTAAACAGCAGCTACACATAGGCTGTTTTATTGTTGTATGGCACATGCAAAAGTAGACAAGTAGACACATTTAAGCAGGAATAATTTGAAGAAAAAAAGGCACTGCACAGGTTCTTGAGTAAGATTGACCATGCATGGACCTGTGATTACATGGCAATTTCATGGCATTCTCACTGGGAATGTGGGCCTTCTGCCTGAATGTGTTCTAGTTTCCTCACAGCAAGGGGGCTCATGGGGTTACTTTGAGACAAACTAATTTGCCATGGCTACTTACAAAATGATCTTAGGTAAACAAGAGGCCTTGTGAAGTAGCCACTGGTGTAGAGGTCTGCTGGTATTACAAGCATTAGTAAGACAGTGCTTGAGCCAATGATGGAATACAATTGCTGAAATACAAGTGAGATCACGTGGCGCAGCGGCAGCATGTTAGGCTCAAGACCGAGACGTCGCGAGTGCGAACCTTGCCATGTCACCAACCTTGTGCCATTGGGAAAGGCACTTTACATAGCTTTCCTCACATAACTCAGGTGAAAATGAGTACCTAGGATAGGACGTTGAATATACATGTACATTGTAAAAGTCCAAGAATGTTTTGTTTGTTGGTGCTGCAGATAAGACATTTGAAGGAGCAAACATAACATAACTGTCTGAATGTTAATGGGAGTAAACGAAGAAATATAATTTCGCAGGTGAAAAGTTGCACTCCTTTCATTGGTGTTACTCTTTCCCAAACTTATGATACATGTACTATCAATGCCAGCGTAAGACCTGCTTGTAGATTATAACAAAGGTCCTCCAGAACCTACGGTACCTCTACACTAGACCATACATGACGACAGCAAAGCTACTGGTAAATGAATCATGGTTAACATAGTGAAGCATAATCACCACTGTACGCTTTATTACTATCATGCAATAAGAACTATTATGCATAATTATGCATAAACCTAAGAAGAATTATGCATAATTATGCATAACCCTAAGAAACCTTATGCATAATTATGCATAATTATGCATAACTCTAAGAAGGGTTATGCATAATTATGCATAATTATGCATAATTATGCATAACTGGACTAATCCCCAGGGGGTCATCAATGTCGGCTACGTATTTCTTACATCATTTTTACCTATACTACGTGATATTAGCCCATCTGGGTATATCGTTGCTGAGATATGGGAGGTCTGTCAGGAATTAAACTGGAACAGCAGAATTAAACTGGAGGCTGTTAGAAGTTTATTGTACAAGCAGACAGCAGAAAACTTTATAACTTTAAACTGCAGAAAGTAAAATAATATTCAAAATACGTCATGAAACAGTAAAGCTTGAAAAATCAAAATCGTTAAACAACAAAACCTGCCTATAGCTGTAAACAAGAAGAAATTATGTAGGTGACACTGTAGCTTGGAAACACTGCAAAATATCTAATGAAATGTTAGCTGCATGTGGTGTGTGTCAGCTTCAATATTCCCTTAGTTCCATACGAGTTGCCGCGCACATCTCCTCAGGTGGAGGATTCGGAGCAAACAATTGTATTGCAAAGAACGTATGTCCTCCACAGTTGTCACTGTCTTTGATATACGGCTGCTTCTATCTGTTACATTTCATTCTCAATAGTCACTAATCTGCAGCTGAGGGTTACCATGAGGGTCTTTGCGGCTTGTAACTGTTGGTTCAGAGATATACTAAAGGCACGGGTCTGTTCCATTCTTCCGCGAAGCTGGCGAATAGCTGACTGGCTAATAGTGGGCCGTTGTCACTTATCACTTATTTTTGTATCCTATGTTTTGCAAACAGTTTCTTCATCTTGATGACGGCATATGTGGACTTTGTTTGTGCTGAGTTTCGTAAACTCAAAGAATTTACCATAGTAATCGGTATCGATCAGGAATTCGTCACCGTTGGTCTGCGTCAACACGCAATTCAACATGCAGACAAGAATCCGCCCTAGAAGAGCGCAAAGTGGCAGACCTTGACGCACTAATGGACAATTGAGGTAATTTCGATGGCTGTGTTTATAATGTCCCGAAGACCACGGTGGTTGCGATTTGGCTGTTTTTTTAACGTTTTTTAGTCGTTTTTATCGGGTTTTCTATTTTGTCATTTCACAGCAAGATATAAAAAAAAAATAGAAAGCCCGATAAAAACGACTAAAAAAACAACTGGAGCCTAACCTCTGCTTGGAGAGTATATCTGACCATCCCAGAAGAAGAAACACATTTTTTTTCTTCTGAAATCAGGCGAAAATCGATAAGCTGATACACTGTATCATCAATAACATTTACTTGCTGTGGCCTAATGTGGAAATATCTTAGAATGACCTTTGGAGTACGAGTTGAAATTCACTAATTTAAGGATGTAGAAAAACAACTTTATAAATACACCATAAATACATACCTTTCTGCTAGTATTTTGTCCTCGTCGACGTATAGTGCTGTGTCTCAGGCACAAACAAATAACGTTAAAATTTGACCTTTATCAATGTCAACGATGTCATGAAATACTCTGGGAAGACGATAGCAAACCATTGTCGTATATACTGCAGAGTCTTAATTTCACTTACTAGTTTTCCTTCCCCGCTTTGCTGTTAGTTCCTTTTCTGGGGTTGTCAGTGGCAGATAAGATCAACTTCCTGTTGTCTCTAGACACAACTTTTATTTTATCAAAGGCCAAGCCTAGGGGAGGCCAAAGTCAAATGTTCCTGGGCAGCATTTTTGAAGGCACATAACACAAGAATTAAGAATTGAAAGGTCATTGAAACTGTTAGAATGTACCACAAAGTTCAGCCAGTGACAATTTCAGACTCATACGATGTCGGGAAGTTGAATTTTATTGGCCTTGAAAATGGAAAAAACGTTTACAAAGATATTCAGAGTTGAAAATGGCATTTTGTATCAATCGCCCCCCTCCCCACCCCAATATGGCAACATGGTACACTTTCTGTCAACCCGTAACACAACTTTGAATAGCACCAGAGGCGTCTGTTTGTGCTTGTCAAGTTGCTTGTCTGCACTGACATGAACTTGTATCTGACTGACCAGTGTATCAACTTCATCGATCCATTCAACACCCTCGCCTGCATGTAATGATCTATATCATCTCTGCTAGATTGTGGCAAATCCTTCTAGCAAGGGCTAGTGGAGATGGAAAAAATGGACACAGGTAATACCGTCTACGCACACTGCCTTTGTCACCATTGGTCACCACGCCATGTAGATTCGTGTCAGCCAACTGGAAGGTCAACTTGTAGTTGATATTTAGCAAAAAATGTGTGTTGCATATTGCATCCTTCTGTCCAGGTTTACCATGTGGCCAATAAGCTCAGACTGCTCTCCCAACATGAAATGACTGAATGACAAAGCTGAGCTTCTCTTACAATACAAGACACCACTTGTGCCTATAACATAATGTACTGTGGTGTCGACAGAAATGTGTTCTGAGAACATTCATCTGGTTGGTAATCCTTCGTCAGTCAGTGCTTCTTGATCTTTGCGTCCCACAAGGCAGCAGCCTTCTTTGTTAGGTACCTCTTGCGCTTCGGCTGGAGCTGACTTTCTTGGATGTCAGTCTTGGTCACTGGCTCACTGTTGACCAAAACGTAAGCCTCAACCCCCGACGTGTTCTTTACAACCAGGAATGCTGTCTTTTTTTTTTGCTTTTCTTTGCCTCCGAGGAGACGCTGTCATTATCCTAGTAAGGAAACAAAATCAATGTTATTGATTAATGAGCAGAAACATTTTCCTGTCCAATTACCTGGTCCTTATTTGAAAGTATAGTCAATTTTTGCCCAACTCCCTATTATGCATATGCATTATGCTGATCCTTATTGCAATGGCTTTGCAATTTTGCCTTGTTTAAATGTATAGTTTTAAATTTGTTTTTAACAATAAGTACAGCAAGCGTTCTCATCAGCAAATGTAATTTTATTGTGTCTTTTGCAGTTCTATCAGACACGTACTGCAGAACAAGATATAAAATAAGAAAACAAATGCAAACAATATGTGCTACCGGTTCATGTACTTGAATCTCACCTTCCGCAACACAAACAGCATCTCTCCCAAAGGCACCGGAGGAGTAGTGGACACCATCCATTCAAGACACTATAACGGAAATATTTTCTATTTTATCTTTCACTTTCGATATATTCCGAATTCATCGACCTTTTGATTAATTAAGTCACGGCTGTTTCTCACGCAGGAAAACTCACTGAAAAACTTCCATCATCTTCGTCTTCTTACTTCATACTTTCCTAACAACTTATCAATTGACAACTGTTTGGAAATACTCTCACTTGCAAAGACAGTAAAGGAATCAAAGTATGCCGTTTCAACAGAACTACTTTCATTTGCTGATTGAAGACTCGAACATTTGCCTTAGTAGCTCTAGTATCTGAGAAAAGCTGTATGTTCAGAAGCCGAGAAAGAGTTACCTTTCCTCTGAGAAGCTTCTTCAGTGGTGGGGCGTCATAATGGAACCCCTGGCAACGGCTGCTCTCGCCATTTATCGCACAATTCTCGTGATATTTGTTTGTGCGAATGTTGGCCTTAAGATGACTCATTTTCTTGAACAGCTTACCGCATTCCTCAAATGTATTTAGGTCATCCTGACAACTGCTGGAGGAAAAAGATGAATGATTGATCTGAAATCTTTCCATTTGTCGCCTTCGCCTGTGTCTCAACGGTCTATCTGGGATGTCCACCTGCTTGTCAGTACGGCGTCAGGGGACATGGACGTAGTCATAGCATAGGCCTCAATTGTTAGAAGAACTAAACAGATTAACACGCTAAAAAGTCAATATCTGGTTTTACGTTTATTATGAGCTTGATGTTAAAGCCAACAACAAAGTGCTCCACCCTCGCCTTTAACATCCTGGTGCCAGTCAGACTGGGGATAATCATCAAAGCCTTATGTCCAGAGCAGTGAAATGTGGAAAATGCTAATCCCTGTACATGGACCAGTGCAGGTTAGGTGCAGGCACCAGAAACACCTGCACTAACCTGCATATGCTGGTGGTATTTCAAGCCCTGCAATATGATGTACCGTAATCTAAAAAATCAACTTAACAAAATTTATTTTATCTGATGATAATTGAGAATGATACTTCAAAAATTACCTCTGGCTGCTTGTGATGTTCATCCAGCATGGTGTTGATAGTTAGCTATACTGGTTGTAAATCCATGTCGGGTTCTTCATTATCTATATAGCATTGTAGTGTCCAAGTTGGGGCAGTTTCCATGGCCGCTGTGTTGTGTTCTCTGGAGCTAATGGGGTTGAAATGGTTGTAGTGTATGTTGTCCACCATGCCCTCTCCTCTGGTGTGAGCTTTCCCACGTCTGCCAACTTGTTAATTGTAGCTTTCAGCCTAGTCTGATGGAGGTATGGGATGGGTTCGAGGGGACCTGGCTGTCCAGATGGTATCTCCATCAATGAGACCTAAATTAGATCAGATTATGAGCACCGGATCTTCCTGCATCCCGCGTCTGACTTCATTGGCATCATGCCCATGGTTGAGGTATTTCTGTGCAGTCGCGGCCATCGCCTCAGCGGTGTTTTGAACTTTGTTGGCTGCACAGGTGACGGATGGAATTTTCTTTCTCGTCTCCCTTGCTCTTCCTCACTGAGATTTCTCCACTCTCAGCCAGCTTCCAAATGGATTCCTTCTAGCAGGTTTGCCACTCCCTTTTCTACCACCGCTCTGTCCTTCATGTGTGCTTTTATTGCTGTCCTGATGTTCAGGATGTGGCCTCCGTTGTTCGCTGGTCCCGTGCAGGAGTTTCTTTTTTAGATTTTTTTATTATTATTTACAAATAACTTTACAAAACAAAAGGTGAACCATCCAAAACCTTAAGTCACATATACAAAAGAAACATAACTATTACGTAAAACGTAATTCAAACAAATGCTGATGAATTATTTTTAATTTGAAATGTCCCCACTTGCCATGATGCTTCGTCATCTTCCCTCTCCTGTTTGCAATTTGACCCTCAACCTTCTCGAAGAAGTTGACATAATTATTGAATGATATGAAATTGATTCTTCTAGATTCTCTGTATTTGTAAATATACATTTTTGCCAATAAAATAATAAGATTGCCTAATGCAGAGGCTCCTTGATTTAGATTTCCAAAGATAATATTAAAAGAATTTATAATTAATGTTTGGCCTACTTTTAAAAAAAAACAACAGAATTTTACTTTTTCCCAAAATTCAATTACTTGGGGGCAGTTCCAGAAGTTCAAGAGATGTAAGTATGTCTCCTCCTCCATATGACAAAGTGAGCACAATGGGTTGTTAACACATTTCCAAATATATAATAATCTATTGGTAGGTAAAAATTTATGAAGGAGGGTTTTACCGTATCCGTGCCGATTACAACGCCATGTAAATAAGTCTAGACTAGGCTGGTCGTAGGCTTGGCAGAGGTGTCGGCCTGCTCACCGCCCAAGAACGCATCTCCCTCGCAGGCCACAGGCTTTGCATGATGGTGTTGGCATTCCTGGCCTGCGTCCTGGTCGAGGAGTGTTGCTTTGTAGTGTATTCGTCGAGCGCTCTCTTCTGTGAAGCTGTCAACTGAAGGGATGAGAAAAATAGATAAAGAAATAAATACTACCAGCCCCCTGCTGTGGTGCTGTTTGGGCCACAGTGTGGCCATCGCCGATGGGTCTAACAAACTTCGGTGCCATGAAGGAATTCTACAGTCGAACATTACTGCATGCATCCTAAAGCATTGTAGTCTTTTAGTCTCCGTATGAGATACCGGTTCATGTTTAAGAGTTCACACAACACCAGATATGCCTTGTACAGGCGATGCTGATACAGGGTAAATCAGCTTGCAATCACAGTTTTACTAGGCTATAATTGCTGATAATGGCCAAACGTTTCTTCCAGATTTAGTGGTATTTACCTTTCCTGTTTGCCAAAGGGCTGACAGCCCAGTCTCAAACTCAGCAAGCTCCAACCTCTCGATCTTTGGCGCCACAAGCTGTGGTCTATGGCTGGCTGGGGGGAGTCGCTCTACGAGCTGGACTTCATTGTTCCTTGGTAACAGCCATTCCTCGTCAGATGCAAAGTCCTAATTAAGATGAATGATGCAAGGGTAAGGTAAAAAATCCTGATAGTTCACAACTTTAACACAACTGATCATTGATGCTACATTTTTATGCCCTTTATTTGCTGAAACGTGGATATCTGTTGCTGCCATCAAGTCCCATCACTCACTCATTCTGCACCATATGACATGACTGTGACAAGAAATTTGGGATCATCGTGTAGATCTCGGGTAACATATTGCACTTGAATATCAATGTTGTCATCAACACTTTTCAGTCTTGTAGGAAATAAAAGAACATTAGACAAATTGTGCATGTGTGTACATGTATATAGTTGTACAAAATGGTGTATAGGAAATCGATTATGGATTCCAAGGGTCATGAAGGAACTTTGTCATAATGGTTAGTTCTTGCAATGCAGATATGAGTTATTTGGATATGATGAATGTGAAGATATGTAGTTGTTGATGTATCCTTCCTCTGTGTTATAAGGTAAGGTAGTGGATTGATATTTTTTGTTGTATCCTTACGTCAAGAAGTGGAGTTTGGTTGTCCTGCGTGGTCCTAAGTGGTATAAACGAACTACTTCGCTTCTAACTACCTATTCCTTAAGGTGCAGTTTTTGGTGCTTATATGCCTTCTGCAAAGACTACATAACAGACAAAAGAAGAAGAGACGTATGTTTCAGTTCAGGTAGCTTTATTTGGACTTGTATAAAGTTTTAAAGCACTCAAGTTTCTCTTCAATTGGTCCCCTCACTCCTCCTTCCTGTTGGAAACAAATAAACAAGATGTATACATTGTACATCAGTGCCTTGCAATGTTGACACAGTCTTAATTATTTTAATACGACAGATATATATTTACACTTTTTGGTGAGTTTACCAGAACATTTCTTTGCAACTATTTTCACGTTTTTAATTAGGGTATAACAAAATAAAGAAAAGTAAAGAAGCTAGACAAGAGGGCCATGAGTTTTTTCACTGTTTTGATTCTTTTAAAACATGCAATGAAAACAAACAACTTACCACAGATAGACTTTGCAATCGCAACCATGTTGTGAGAAGAAGTAGGGACTCAGTCGGCGGTCCATGGACCCGGTCACGTTGTAGCCCTTCAGGTACGCGCTATTTAAATGAAACAAA
Organism: Branchiostoma floridae; assembly: GCF_000003815.2. NCBI lineage: Eukaryota > Metazoa > Chordata > Leptocardii > Amphioxiformes > Branchiostomatidae > Branchiostoma > Branchiostoma floridae. Next base: position 421,510 of record NW_023365723.1, read on the forward strand.
AAAAAACACATTGAATTTAGAAATCTCGCCTATATACGAGAACATCAAACCCTGACGTGATGAGTCTGTTAAATGAGGTTTAAACGAGAAAAAATTATGCCATTGAACATGCACAAGGTATGCTGCGGAATTATTTTTGTCTTTTCGGTGTCGTATTTTTTGCTCCCCAAAACTGCCCGGCCGGGGCACTTTGTGAAGTTCTCAGCCTCAGAAGGCTACAATATAGTTAATTTAATAATCAAATTACTTACGAAACTTGGATGGATGTGGCGACGCTCACGTTCTCTCCACGAATCTAGTTGTACCTTAAGATCACATCGCGATCTAAGAGATCCGTCGCCAGTCCAACAGTCTGTATCAAAATACATTGGCAAAACGTCAAGTCAAGTCAATTACAAGCTTTTTGGGGGTTGCGATAAGACACATTTCGACAACGGGCCCGGTCAGATGATTTAAGAAACGAAAATTTAAATTTATACCTAGAAATATGCACAAATCATGCCCACGAATCTTATTTCGACATTTTATGTATTTTGAAGTACTTTTGTATCATTATTTTATTAAAGCTGACCGGCGGGGCCCCGTTTTGGAAAATTATGTCACCTAAACAATGATTAAAGTGACTCAAAACTACCAGATAAAGAATTACTTACGCTCAAAAAGTTTGTCCAGGTGTGGATGTTGACGTGAACCTGGTCCGCAACTTTTAGCCAGGGCATGCTGGTCTTGCTGTACTTGTCCGAAGTTGACGAGTGTTGAAGAGTGACTTGTTTGTCCGTGTGCTCTGTGTGAATTTCGTTAGCCGTCTGTCAGGCCTCGTGTGGGATGCCGGGCCGTCATAAATCACTCAGAATCCTGTCACCTCTAAATGTAAAAAAAAAAACCACATCCATCCCATTCTCTTGTATGGTTCCAGATTCCATTCTCCAGATAGGTGTCACAGACAGGTGTCAGGTTTCTGGGCTTGGTACAGTGTCTTTGCAACTATTCGGACACTTCAGTTCTACTACGTATATACATTGCAACGGATTTTATTCTATCGAATCGCTAATCATTCTCTTCAGGCACGGGGAAATCCCCGCTGTCTCCGGAACGCTTCAACGTGTCGTTGGTCTCAGCCGGTCGGAGCGTCTTCTGTGCTGTCTTCGGATTCCTCTTTCCCATCCGGTTCGTCCATGGGCACCACGAGATCCTGGTCTCCCAACTCCCCATTCTCCCCGTCTACTTCAATATCTGCAGCGACGACCTTCAAAATGTCGCTTAAGTTAAGCGGAACATTCAGCTCAACCTGGATGTCTTTCAGCTCGGAAATCATTTGCCCCCAGGCCTCGTTGCATCAGGCTCGATCAGGCAGGAGAATCCCTCCCAAGGTCTGTCTGGATCGATCCGAAGAATGCAGATATGCTCTCTCTCGCGCCTCCACTCGCCCAACCAGCAGGAGACGAACAGATTCATCCTCATACTCAAGCAAGGGCTGAATAAGGTCAATGACCTTCAAAACGGGCTGGAAGGTCGGTAGAGCATTGTCCTGTATACGGCGTAGCGAGTCATCATGTTTCACGGCGTGGATGGTCTGTTTCTCTGACCTCCATTTTGCTTTCAGGACCGGCTGTAGTTTGGGGGGGGGGGGGGCGAAAACCCCCTCCACCTTGGTACCATCCAAATGGTATGGATTTTCCGCGAGGTTAAACTTAAACTTCGTTCCAGGTGTGAAGCCTCTCTTCCTTAAACCAACCCAGCACTCCAGGGAGTGTTTGGGTTCATTGACGTCACCTTTTGACTCAAAATTGTGACCCTTGTAATAAATCAGATTCATGCAACAACATCAACAATCACCTGTATGTATACCGATAAGCTTTACCTGGCAATACAACACCCTTGACATTCGAATAAGGATTTCAGAGATCGCTATAGTGATGACGTTCCTGTGATAAAGTGCCATTACGCGGTACTAACATTTGCGGCATGAATCGGCCTGGCCAGTTGGGTCAAGATTATTAGGTTCTCAGTCAAGTTCAAGGGCACGAAAGGACTACCCACGCCACCGTTGCTTAACTTTCATCAGCGTCACAATTTCCACCAGGCTGAATGGACTGGTATGATAACTAAAATGGTGCCAGACAGTTCCCGCCTAAGCCCAGTCTTAAGATGTTTCACTTGTTGAACGGTAATGTCGCAGGCACCATCTGATTACAAGCGGGGGCCATTGCAATTGCCGTTTTGGCGTAACTAAAGCTTTGGCCTGGTCGGCTAACAAAATCAATATGAACTTGTCAGTCTTTAAACATGTATGCTCACTTATGTTAGATTTCAAAAGTTTCAGACTTTTATGACTACAGTTGTCCCACAGACAGGAATATGAACGTTTGCATGGTGCAACATCAGTATCAAAAGTTTCTACATGGCAAGTAAATAAATGTTAATTAAGGTCAGAAATTGAGGGAAAAGTTTCCTCACAGTGGTACCATGTACATCTGGCATTAGATTGCTGTTCTGTCACATTCTTCAAACCTTTGTACAAATTACTGAAAATAAATCTGAAGTTATTACGACTGGTGATATCGCTGGTGGGGTCGCTGTGCGGGATGGCCCATTGGTGTTGCACAAGTGGACCTTCAACATCTTTTGTGGTCCCACACAACATCCATTTGCCCTGGCATTCCAGCCTCCGACAGGGTCTGAAAAAAGAGTATTGAAACAGATCTATTGTAAACATTTATATATCACGCTGTATCCATTTGTCTGCTTTGATTAACTAGTATGAAAACATTGAATTCATAGCAATAACAGTTTGCATACTGGATTATGTTGTATCATACGATTCAAAGGATGAATAAAGGCAGGTTTGACTCGCCACCTTGGGTTGGTGTTGTGGGACAGTTATTTAATGAACTCGACGTCCACCTGTCTGTGATTCAGTCCTTGCACATTTTTGCTGACCCTCCCTATGTATCAGTATGTACCTCCCACTGATGTCAGTCCCGAACTTTTACTGCTCTACCTGCACACCCCACAACAACACGAACTACTTCGTGCCCGAACTACATTTGTCATCCAGCTAGAACATGACGTTACACAGTCAGTTTGTTAAAAGAGAAGAGATGATACTTGAACCAACGATTTTACAGTTGTAGTAAAACTTCCCATACGGTAGTCCTGTGGATGTCTTAGTTAAAATCACACCTGGCGTCTGGAAGACGGCTGGAAAAGCGACAACAGGGCACAGAAATACCCCTGTAGTTAGTTACAAAGCTATAAGGGGCCCAAATTCACATCATTTCTTCCTCCTGGTATGGCGTTCAGCTTTACTCGTCCTCGAATCCATGTCTGCAATCTCAACAGATGCTCAACTCTTCTCTACCCTGATGGCCACAACGTTACTCAACGGATGTGTGAATTGGATGTTCAACTCTCCTGATTTGCCCTATGTATATAAGGTTGGACTGTACTTGTGGCTCCTACCCATTTCCTTTCTTCAGAAAGTTGTCGAGCCACCTGTCTTCTGGAATCCGCTTCATCCCCTTTGTGACCGGATCTAAAAAAAGGTCTCGACCAGTCGTCTTCCAGGAGTGACGCTGAACACACTCCCCCTCACAATTGCTTCCGTCATGACTCTTATGTCCTTCTCTGCTGAAGGGGTTGTGTGGCCTACTGTCTGCCTTGTGTTGAATAACCGAGAACAGAACTGTCTGGCTGCGTCGAACAAGGGGACAGCCAGTGATACCTCTGGCGTGTTCGTAAGTGAGGTGACCACCTGAACCTTTCACAATGTTTACATTCATAGTGCGTAGAGGTAGCTCGATCAGCCCTGCGCTCTGTGTCTGTCCATTACGATATCTCCTAGAGCCAAACTACCAAATTGTTGAAGGTGACGTGAACCAAATGTTTACATTCATAGTGCGTAGAGGTAGCTCGATCAGCCCTGCACTCTGTATGTCTGTCCATTACGATATCTCCTTAGTAGAGCCCAACTATAATTTGTTGAAGTTGACGTGAACCAAATGCTTACAGTCAAGAAGCTCCTCCATGGAGTTCTAACAATTTCATGAAGGTGACGAGACCCAAGTGTTTGTTTTCATAGTGCGTAGAGTTCGCTCCGTGGAGCTGGTGGGCTGCGCGAGCAACCTCAATGGAGCAACCTTCTCGCAGCGCCTCCTCAAAACTTGACGATGACGCAAACAAGTCGGCACTAGTGTCTCATTCTGGGCTCTTGTCAATCGCGCTGGAGGCGAACAGATCCGCGCAACTGTTGCATTCCATGTTGCCATCTGTCGGATTGGCGTCGTGCGCTGGAGTAGAGGATAAGAGTGGCTGACCAATTTCAACCTCGGAGCAAAACTTAGCGCGCTAGCGTCAGTGTCAAATTTATACTTAACGACAGTGTCGTTCACGTCTGCTCACTACCTGCATTCAGACATGTTGAAGTCAAAAATGAATTCTCATAACATGATAAATATCCAAGAGACACATGAAAGTATTTTTCTCATGCGTTTACATAACTTGTGTGCATGTTTAATAATCACCTCTCCCGCATTCTTCCTGAAAATTGTAGGTATTCGTGAAAATGGTATTCAGACAGTTTTATTTTCGTTTTACACACATGAAAGCCATGCACCACAGCGTGCCGCGAACTCTGGTGACCCGTAGGTAGGAATATCTCAGGTCACGAATCCTTTTAATGACTTTCTGGCAACAAATTCATGTATCATGACGCCTACCTTCCTCTCATCCACCGCCAACAGCTCCTGGAGAACCTTGATGTATCGGACAGCCCCCCACAGGGTGGTTCTCTTCGAGACCTTTTCCGGGTTCTCAAAGGCCTCATCTGGCAACACTTCTCTCAAAGAGAGCAAAGCCCGTCTTATCTTCTTGCAATACTCTAACTGACAGGCTCTGCCTTTCTCCCTATCGTCCGGCAAAATTTTCACACCTGATTGCATGATGGTATTTGCCCAGACTGCCCAGGTCTAGTACATGGGACATTTGTTTATTTGTTTATTTATTACACTTCCCATATAAAACATGTCAAACCCATAGACCTCGTCACGCTTAATGTGGGTCGGGTTGCAATATTATCTCTTAATTAATAGACTCAAGACACATTACACAACGTCGCACTTCGAAAGAGGAGAAATACAAGGCACAAAACGTATGCTGTACATATCATATGTTGTCAATGTACAAAATAAAACTAACCTTTCAGGTCATTGATGAGGTCGAGTCCGATGTTCTTCCCCGCACCCCTTCTGGCGTTCCCCACCCTGGTCCACATCAAGTCATGCCTCAGCCTTGTAGGCTGGAAGCCTCAAGTTCAGTTCTGTTCATCCTCGGAAGCCTCCAATTCCGGGAAAAATATTGGATGACCTTAGACTTAAACTAACGTCTTCATTGGGAAATTGTTATTTCATGTCATTCTGCAGGTGTCTTTTAGGGATAGCAAAAAAGTGGTGTGTAAAATTACTCTGGAGTAAATTATACAGGGACACGCCTGTAAGCATCTGGTGGTCGATGATGAAGTACTTCGTCCGCTGCAGCGCCAGCCGGTAAGGTTTCCGGCAAAGACATTGGTGTTTGGTGTAATGTTGGCGATCTCACCCCACTCCCATAGAAGTTACCAGAGATGTCAGCATCCTTATCAATCCACTGTATTTAGAGACATGATTGAAGTCATGAAGAAATGAAAATAAGACAGATCATTGCAACTTTCTTTCATAGAACATGAAGTGTGAAGACAAGTGTTGAAAACGTAAAACGAAATTGTTTCACTATGTGACACATAAACACATACTACCAAAATATGTAATGGTGATAGAAAATCAATTCAATGGACTATCATGTGTGAAATATTAGTATAAACTTCTTGAAGGGGAAAGCTAGCCTTATCATTGCGCGGGACATTCCACTCTGAAAGTCTTGATGTGGGTGATGGCCGTGATGTGTGTGTGTGTGTGTGTGTGGGGGGGGGGGGGGGGCTTGGTCCCTTCAGTCCAGTTTATTGAATGCCTCAATGGCAAACAACAGGCCTCCAATATGGTTGCATTTGCCAAGGCCTCCAGGCAATGTCCTGCAGTAAAATTACAGTATCATGCTTACAGTATCTTACAACAGTGACAAAGTATGCTAGTAGAAGCACTTCAGTCGATGATCTCATGAGATGGTGCCGAAGCCTGCAGTAATAAAGTAAAGAAAATTAGATGAAGGGTCTATTCTAATTTGAATAGGAGTTTCTTTACATATGTTGAATATGGCTCTATTTGCTTGCCTTCAGACTTACCATCATCATACGATAGAACAGATAATTAGTTATGGTGCATGGGTTTTGGTAGAAGTCGTCCATCTGTTTTGCAGTGATTTTTGGGTGCATGTACATCCCTGGGGATGTGAAGAGGTAATGCGTTGGTTGATTAGCTTGGCTATTATGTGAAAGTTGTAAAACTTGAATGAGGGGAAAGGCATCTAAGGCAGGAGTGTCGTGGCGGAATAGAGGTGTTGTGATGTCAGGTGTAAGGCCGAGGCAGAAAGGTGGGAAGAGAGACGTTGCAGAGCTAGAGAACTCGTCTTCTTCCTCCACCTCTCCATCTTTATTGTCCACAAACTGGTCTTCTTTCTCCATCATCATTGCCCATGCCGTCTTCATCCTCAGGCGTTCAGGTGTAGATCTCGGCGCCGCGTCCTTATGGCAGCTGCCTGTCTGTGAAATCCAGGTCCTTTCTGTTCCTCTCCTTGTTGGAGAAAGGGAACCTGTTGTCCCTCCGATTAGTATCTTACTTCTTACACCGCTCTTTTATACCTGTGTCATGTTTGATATAAATAGACACAGTTGTCAGTCTGAGAAAATTTTTGTGTCATAAGAGTTGTATTCAGTTTCAAAATTGCCTTTTTACAATTGTGGTAAATAAAGGGAATAAAAAAACAGCGCAAATCAAAAGGTAGTTTTTCTAAGTTTTTATTTAATGTTCAAAGGCGTTGTTGTTTAGCTGTTGGCATGGCCCTGGCCCTGTCCCTGCGTTGTTGTTTAGCTGCTGGCATGGCCCTGTCCCTGTGTAAATAAACGAAAAAAAGTACATGTAATTATAAGTCTATATTCTAGTTAGGAGAAACAAACACATTGATTGAAGTGTCAACATCATTTGTCATTTGAAAATTTGTTATTTTCTACATTTGTCTGCAAAATGTATTGTTATGTTTACCTGGTACACATACACGCGCACTGCCGTCCCTGTCAGATACACTGAAGTGATCTCCATCCTGAGCAGGGTTGTCGGCTGCAACCGAATGCCTCGCATGATGGCGCTAGAAAAAGAAAAGATGCCCAATGTATGTGCCTGGATTCGTTGACGTCATCCTCCGCCCGCCCCTACCCCTCCCTCCAGGCCTCGATGCTCCTCGTCCTGAATGAAGACATGAATAAATCAATACATGAATAAATTAAGACATGAATAATTAATACATGAATACATTAATGATTAATAAAGCAACACATGAATACATTAATAAATCAACACATGAATAAATTAATAAATCAATCACGAATAAACGCACAAATAAATGCACAAAGGAATGAATAACAATATCAGGATGCACTAAGACAAGTGCATTGCAGTTTCAGAGCTGAAATGCGTACATCGTTTAGGTAAAATACTTGAAACAAAATGTTTTATACTTTCAACAATTACAACTTACGGGCCACTCTTCCATGGGAACGCCGGCCTCGTCTCGCCGCGGTTCCTCTACCTCGTCCTCCCGCCGCGCCGTGAGTAGGCCCGCTTCCTCCGACACCTCGTCCGCCCGACGGGCCCTGGGTAAGCCCGGTTCCTTGAGAGTTACTTGTTTGTCCGTGTGCTCTGTGTGAATTTCGTAAGGCGTCTGTCAGGCCTCGTGTGGGATGCCGGGCGTTCATAAATCATTCAGAATCCTGTCACCTCTGAATGTCAAAAAAACATAGAATACTCAGAATAAGTCTCTCAGTAGGTCCCAACCTTCACCTGGATTGAAATATTTGTTGTGCTCCATATAGTTGCGTTGCAAAAAACGCTGCAGCATGGCGAGAGATGGTCATCGGCTGTCTGTAGTCTATGGTCCCGAGGGCGGGGTGGATGGCTTCGACTAGACCCAAGCTGAAACTAGATGATACAAACATTCTGAAACTTTATGTCATCAAACGATGATACAGTTTCATGCAACAAAGTCATACATCATTTTGTATGAACATGGGAGGTGTCTCCTGGCTGTGTAGAGTGCATTCTTACATCTTGTAACAATGTAGTGACCTACCCGCCGACGTGCCTCTTGTCTCACGGCTTTGGTATTGTTCCCTCCTGTAAACACATCCAGGCACAGGTTGAACACCTTATTCCTGTGATTTCTACTGATGTGTTGGAGACAAGCCGTGTTGGTGCCGTTGACATTTTTAGAATAATTTTGATGTTTGATCAGCTGACGTGTTGCTTGCTGCCGAACGAACTTGTTCGAAATTGTGTCAATGCGGATTTGCAAGTGATAATTTGATCAGCTGAAGGGCGAAGAACTTGCACCAAATAGTATCTTTCGATGTCTTTTTGTGATTTAGAAGTTAACAAGTATGACAATATCGGCCAGTCCAAGATGTTGGTTTTTTTTTATGGTGGCTTCCTGTTCCCCATCTTTGTGAGTTCCACCGGGCCGTCCATGTGTTCCCGTGAACCTTCATCCGATCCTTCAACGCTTTGTTCACACCTACATCCAATGGTGAGGACACTGGTGACCTCCCCAGTGGACCGGTTGTTGAGGTTGTTCAGACCCCAGTCATGATCGTCACCGGAGGTGTAGGCGTCCCTTACGATGGTCCTTAGCTCGCTGTAGATGAGGTGGGATCCTGGTTCAGCTCGCCGAAGGCCCTTTAAATGACAGATACACGTGTATATGAATATTATTTACAGAATATTTACATCTTACCTTAAGTGTGTCGTAGACACTCATTAAGTGACCAGTCAGTGGGTTGACATCTTCATATCGGTTGTATACTAAGATACTAAGCATAATTTGATCATGTCTTCTGAGTTGGGTTCAATCATGTTAGAGCTCAAAACAATTGTATGCAAAGAGATGGGTACTGGTTAAGACATGCATAAATCACTGTCAAAAAAGATATAAGGAGAATGGATGCTTCATTTTTCAATTTGCATTATTTTAATGTTCATTGTTTATCTTCAATCTGAAAGTTTGGTATATCTGTTGGATCACAAGTATGTGAGATGAAGGAAGATCAGGTAGAACTATGTACTGCTTGAAGATGTCATGCATTCTGATCAGTCTCTTCTCTAGCCTGTTCACATGTTGCTTTCATACGGATATTCTCCTGGCAAGTACCTTACAGCTTTCCCAGTGCACTAATATTTCTTTAGGAAATGGCGCTAAACCCTGTCCATTTCTCCTGCCTCTCATCAAATGCCCTTTCTCTGTCATACTGACAGCATCAATGGCCTTCCTTTTGATGCTGTAGGACAGTCCTGGTTCACTCTGTTGAAAGAAGAATGAAAACATAACTCAGCAGGTTTGTGATTCTTACAGAGGTAAATAGAATTTTTGATAGTTGATAAGTCTTCCTAATATCATGTTTTTAGAGTAAGAGTAAAAGGCTGTTGACTTATGACAAAGCCAACACGTCGAACTGCTGAATCCAAAGTCGTAGTTTGGATAGGTTCTCTTTAGCTTCTGTGTATTGTCCATTGTGTCGGAACACCCCCTTCCAAAAACAAACAACATTCAGACAGGACCTGAGGAGATCTATTTCTTTCAGTAAGTCTCGCTCAACCAGGTTGGCCGAGTGAGCTATACGTTTACTATGATGTCTGATCAGGTATTTGGTGTTTGATTGTACCTCTTCCAACAATTTCCTGAGATTTTCACGATTCTGCTTAGACATGCATACTCTTTTGACAAAAGTAACTAGTCAGAGCATTTACTGCTTACAGTTCATGACGAGGGAGGATACTCACTCCCCGGTTTTACATATCTTCTGATACTTCGGAGACCCAGACCAAACCACAGTACAGGGTGTGCCCCTGCTGTAGGTACGGCTCTAATAGCTTTGCTACAATGTCGTATGTCATGCCATAAGTTGAAGGCTCCATCCCCTTTCCTCCATCCAGCTGAAACTGACAGCAATAGCCATTGTTTGAATCACAGACTTAGCAAGCCTTCAGCCCGTACTTAACAGGCATGTCCGGGTTACATGTTGGATGTTGCCGTGGAAGGGGACCATTCCAACATCGATGCGTATCTGCTGTCCCGGGTTCCATGTTGTCTGGAACCTTTCTGTAAACGTTTCATATATTGTTCCCAGCTCATGCATCTGGTTGTAGTCGGGATGATCACAAAAATGGTCACAATACACAGTCTACCGAGCTATTAGATTTTATTATATTTATGCAAATTGCCTGCGGTAGATCATGTCCACCACCTCACATCCTGTCGCAATCTCCCTACCCGGCAAATATCCCCATCTCGCCACACCATTCTTCTTTGGCAAGCTTGAATTGGTCTGAAGGACTGTATCCGCTGGAGTTCATATATTCGGAAAGGGCAGTCACGGTTTTGTGTCACTTTCATGGCGTCTCCCTTCATTGTGCAGTCCATGAAATATGCTGTACTGTCCCCTACCCAAGCACATAGTTTCCGGACTGGCTGTGTTATGTAATCATTGTTGATTTTTGTTTGCTGTTGTGCCCTGCGTTATTGGGGATGTTGAAGGTTGGACCGCATCCATGTACGCTTGCTTGTAGGGTCTCTGCCCTGTGTGAATACTAGTGCGAATGTGGGCCTTAAGATGACTCAAATTGTTGAACAGCTTATCGCAGTCCTTAAACGTGTGTAGGTCATACAGACAACTGCTTTCCATTTGTCGCCTTCGCCTATGTCTAACGATCTGCTTGTCTACGGCGTCAGGGGACATGAATGTAGTCATAGCATAGGCCTCAATTGTTAGAAGAACTAAACAAATTTACTAAACATTTCAACTGCAGTTTTTTTTTTATACTGAGTAACATCTTCTGCACAAGTTTCCAGAGAGAGTTGCCCTTTGAACTTGCCGTAGCAATCTGAACTTGACTAGAGTAGATGCTATACTTCCTCGAATGTCAGGTTCAAGATGATACAGGGCATCATTCTGTTCAGCAAAGAACTCACGAGCATAGTTTCCAGGCATCATGCGTGGGTTTACACGCCCTACACTCTTTACCCAGTGATCTCTGCTTGAACTAGATTCCTGCTAAGTAAGTTGTTTGTTCCTCAACCGTAAAGGTTTCATCATTTTCACCCATTATTTTATGATAGGGCCAGGTGATTGAGGTGACAGCATCCGCTTTGACTGGTCTGCAGAATTCCATGAAAAACTCCCAGATCGCGCCCTCATCAGCATGTTAGTCGTCAAACTGTATTAATGTTGATGACAATAGAATACAGACATATGGAAGCTGCCTGTACTATGTGGCTAACAAAAATGCCTATGATAGAGACAATCATTTATACTGGACATTTATTATGATGGGAAAGCTTTCTAGATCTGTACATTTAATAGATACATGTATCGTTAAGTGTAAGACGTTTATTTGTCAGAAAGTGCAGTAGAAATGCTGAGTTATGTGACTCCGAACTTCAGTCCGAAGCTTCCTAGCTATTGGCCGTGTGATAAATGTGGTGACAAGTGTAACACCATAGTAGTGAAAGGTCAAATTGGCGGACGATCTGTCATTGACTTCCTCCTGAAATGGAGACGTCCTGTACCTTTCCTGCAATGCCTAGAACATTTTGACTGTACTTCAGTTCGTCTCAAGTGACCATCAGTTAGTCTATTAATATAATATCTTGTACTGTTCTACAACGGCCACGATGTTCATGTACTTTGTCAATTACATTGTACTTCTTGCATCGTGGTGATTTTGTTCTCCTCTTTTTCCTCTTTTCGCTTCCTGTTGTCAAGGAGAATGGTTGATTTCGTCCTCTCCATTTGTCCCCAATGATGCTTGTCAGCTTCCTTGACTTTTGGGGCCATTTTCTAAATTTCTTTTAGTAGTTGTTCCTTGTCCTTAGTTTTGCCATCCAACCACTCTAACGTCTGGTTTCGTTTTGTCATGAGTACACTGGAATGGTGCAAGAGGTGTGCATTGGGTTTCTGTCTACGACTTGAGTCATTTTCACCAAACAAATTGGACTTCTGGGCATGCTTGGTCTGTTGTCAACTTCAGTTGTTTTCCAAACTTACCCTGTTGTAGGAGGTCACCTTGCTGCTTTTCCGTGACATAACAAACTGCTCACACTGATTATTTCAAGCATCTCGTGTGTCAGGGTGTCCTCCGTTTACGTCGTACAGGGCTACACTACTAACACTTTCATGTGTCTGAACTGGTCTGCCTACCAACCCCTGTGTGATTCTTTGCAATAATACCCTTGGTCTCAAGTGCACGTAGTGGCGGTGAACCAACACTTTCAAATCTAACTATTCCTGTCTGGCTGCATCTTCAGAGTCATCACATGCTGGTAGGATGTGATTAAAGTGGGCCATGTAAGTGTTTAGTTGATCAAGGCCAAATGTAGCCAACTGACGGTTATCCATGTCATCAGGCCAGCTTGAGTGGTCAAATAAAATTGTAGCTGCTTTGAACACCCCCTCTTCCAGATTCCCAAATCTGGCTGTCAAGAAGTCGCAGTAGTCATCAATTAGTCTGTCCTTCACTTCTGTAATGACGTCATCATCTGTCTCAGTCCGTGTCAGTTCAACATCAAGTTCTTGCCGGTAAGGATCCATCATAGAGAATTATACCTGCTTATTTTGCTGCTTGCTCTGGTCTTGTCGCTGTGATTTTTACTGTTAAAACAAAGTGTTAATGCCATACTTGTCACTGCAAACTCACAGTATATCCCGAAGACCCGTGTCTGGATGTCTGTAGGTGCTATGGGGCTGAGTCGTCCGCCGGAAAGGAATGAGAAGTGTCATTGATAGACGTTTAGGGCAGACAATGACAGTTGTGCCATTAATTAATGAAAGGATAGTTGAAATGAAGAAAAACCGAAATGGAAAAGATTTTTGGCGAGCTGTTGTCTTATAGAAGGGAAAAAATTACCTACAGTAGCTTCCCATCTTTCCTAACTTGTAATCAGCATTCCTAACTTCCCAGTTTTCCTTTTGTTGTCACTCCTAATTCCTCTGCATTTGGTGAAGATCGACGACTTATTCCTTGCCGCGAACCGCGGATCTCCCCTCTTGTCTTCCAGGTCGGCAATCCATTCTGTAGTGTCGAGACAATTGTAAGAAAATATAAGTTGCAGACAATTCGTAATATCCAAACTGTAGAAATCGCCATCCCGCGTGGAGGTGTATCAGTATTTCAACAGACATCAATTCTGAAATGAGTTTCTTAAAGAAAAATTACGTCAGTTTTTGTTTGTTTGCATATGACAATAATGACCTCCTTTTGTCTTTCTGAATGAGTCCACGGACATAGTGATAGTAAAGATTCGTCATTTACTTGGGGACTAGTTGTAGAATTCTTTACCTTTTGTTTATGTTTATCAGCAGCGTAGTTTGGCCTAACATCGTCATGGGAAACATTCATACTGGTGCCCCTCCTCATACTAAAGCGTTGACTGACCTGAATTGGCGGATGAGTATGTCTATGTCACCAGTACGGTCTCTCTTATGATGGTACCCGGAAGGTGCAGATACATCCCAATCTCTGTCTGCCTTCTCAAGGATTTCTGCCATTGTGACAATGGCACGGGTTACACGCGAGGCACTGTTGTGATCAGAGCTGCCAACATCAGGTGTCTCCGTCTGGTGCCTCCTGAGCTTGTACAGTGGATACCACACATCCACAGGGCTCAGGTTTCTTCCTATCATATTGTATCTCGCAACAAAACTGACACCTCCCTGCTGCTGGCGGCGAACACCTCCCTGCTGCAGGCGGCGAACACCTCCCTGCTGCTGGAGGCGAACACCTCCCTGCTGCTGGCGGCGAACACCTTCCTGCTGCTGGTGGCGAACACCTCCCTGCTGCTGGTGGCCGCCACCCCCCTGCTGCTGGTGGCCGCCACCCCCCTGCTGCTGGAGGCGAACACCCCCCTGCTGCTGGAGGCGAACACCTCCCTGCTGCTCGTGGCCGCCACCTCCCTGCTGCTGGTGGCCAACAAAAATCAACATTATAAAACATTAATATAGGGCCTCCTTCAAAATATTAGAGTCATTAGACTAATAATTTGTCAAAAGTACATTGACAAAATAAGGAATTACAGAGAAATAAAATTACCTAACTAAAAGTCAACTAAAATCTAAGCGTCATAATTAGAAACGTGCATATTTGCCACGTACGTAGAGTAGCGGCGCCCTCCACGCACCCCCCCCCCCCCCTTCACATGTATAGTCGACGCAGGTCTTACTCGTCCTGAATGAATGAATAAATAAATAAAGGTGAACTTGCGTTACATTGGTTAGGAATGATTTGAAAAATTAGAACTTACTGGCTGTTCCTCGACGCCGGGCGCCTCTAGCTCCGCCTCCTCGTCCTCCGGGTCCTCCCGCACCTATGGGTCCCCCCGCACCCCTGGCCGCACCTGTGCCTCCTCCAGCTCCTCTGGCTCCTCGTCATTCAACAGTGTTGATCTGCCCAGTTCTTGCACATGTAATTTGTAATTCTGCAATATGGAAACTGTGACGTCAAAAGCTGACCCATTTCAACTGCAGTTGTTTTTAAAACAGAGTAACATCTTCTGCACAGGTCTCCAGAGGGAGAGATGGCCTGAAAACTCACCGTAACAATCTGAACTTGGCTAGAATTGATGCTATACTAACTCGAATGTCAGGTGCAAGATGATGCAGGACATGTTCTTCATTCTGTTCAGCAAAGAACTCACGAGCATTGTTTCCATGCATCAGTTTGTGAGTTTCTATGTTACAATTATTACTGAATTATGCTTGAAGTTCATGTAATCCCTTTCCCAACTCCCTTTCTTCACAATATTGACATAAGCCATGTTACATAGTCTTAGTAACCCTTAGTTACAAAAGCTGTCTCAGAGTAGAAGATACTTTCGAGCTGGTTAAACATGAGAGAAAAACAGTTAAATACTACTTAGATTCTAAATATAATCACGTTACTACAGTCACGAGTCTCCACGGTGATTCCTAGTCATGATATCTCGCCAATCATTTTTTCAGAGCTGGAAAACCTTGGTAGGTTGCAACTTCACGAAGCATGTTCGTCAAGTTTTCTTCCTCGATTTTCCCAGTGATCCTTCGCCTTTCTAGCGTGCCATTGAAGAGCGGACCATTTCCGTCTGCCGTAGTCAAGACACGCATGTGCCTGGACATTATCAGTTAAGCGGCCATACCAGATGTTTGCGCGCGATGATACAATTTAAGTTCTGTTCCGCGTGGAATTTGTCAGTGTAGGGCGGCCGTTGTGAGGTGGGGATCGATATACGTTACAACAGAATTTGTTTTCGTATTTCATCTTATTTTATCCCTTGTAAAACCTTGGCAGTCATCTTGTAGTTAGGCTGGTTACTTAGTACATTACAGTTTGAAGCATCAAAATGACTACTGGTGAGGGAAAATCGTTTTTGTTGTGAGGGTCATGGCGGCCGTTTGTGGGAGAGTCTTCTGGCGTTGAACGTGTCGGGCCGAGGTAAACGGTATTCTGGCTGGCCGAAATCCTCATCAGTTATTCTGGCCGAAATCCTCATCAGTGCCGGTGTTGTGTAACCATTGTTGATTTTTGTTTGCTGTTGTGCCCTGCGTTATTGGGGATGGGGTTGGACCGTATCCATGTACGCTTGTAGGGTCTCTCCCGTGTGAATACTAGTGCGAATGTGGGCCTTGAGATCTCGTTGAACTTCTTACCGCATTCCTCAAACGTGTGTAGGTCATCCTATCAATCGTCGTGCTTTCTGTAGGGAACAGTGGTATGTCTGAAAATAATTCTTTCCTCACCTTTACTAGATTCATTTGCACTGTCAGCTGAAATGTAACTGTTCTGTCTTTTTGGACCAATGATGGCCTCCTGGCGTTAAATTTGGGATTCTGAGAATTCACTCGATGTAGTTGCCACTTCTTTTGTTGTCATGAGGGTTTCAATGTTCCGCTGTGCAGCTGTCCTGTTTAAACTTGACAACAAAGTTCTTATTATAATAACTGTTTAAACTTGAAAACAAAGTTCTTAAGACAAAACCTGCAGCAGCTGCTGGGTTTGTTGCTTCGTACAAAGTCGACCTTCCTTGACGACCAGATTTTGATGTCAGTTTCTATGTTACAATTACTGAATTATACGTATTTAATGCGGTCACGAACAGTAGTTACAATTGGGAAAAAAATGGCGGACAAGACGCATGTGGGGTCATGACCCTGAGTTCAATGTATGTGCCTGGATTCGTTGACGTCATCCTCCGCCCGCCCCTACCCCTCCCTCCAGGCCTCGACGCTCCTCGTCCTGAATGAAGACATGAATGAATCAATACATGAATAAATTGATAAATGAAGACATGAATAATTAAAACATGAATACATTAATGATTAATAAAGCAACACATGAATACATTAATAAATCAACACATGAATAAATTAATAAATCAACACATGAATCAATCACGAATAAACGCACAAATAAATGCACAAAGGAATGAATAACAATATCAGGATGCACTAAGGCAAGTACATTGCAGTTTCAGAGCTGAAATGCGTACATCGTTTAGGTAAAATTCTTGAAACAAAATGTTTTATACTTTCAACAATTACAACTTACGGGCCACTCTTCCATGGGAAACGCCGGCCTCGTCTCGCCGCGGTTCCTCTACCTCGTCCTCCCGCCGCGCCGTGAGTAGGCCCGCTTCCTCCGACACCTCGTCCGCCCGACGGGCCCTGGGTAAGCCCGGTTCCTCCGACACCTCGTCCGCCCGACGGGCCCTGGGTAAGCCCGGTTCCTCCGACACCTCCTCCGCCCGACGGGCCCTGGGTAAGCCCGGTTCCTCCGACACCTCCTCCGACCGACGCGCCCTGGGTAAGCCCGGTTCCTCCGACACCTCGTCCGCCCGACGGGCCCTGGGTAAGCCTGGTTCCTCTGACACCTCCTCCGCCCGACGGGCCCTGGGTAAGCCTGGTTCCTCCGACACCTCGTCCCTGTCCCTGATCCGGCCCAAAACGGAGCCCCTCGGGGGCGAAGGTCAGCGACGCGGGAGGAGCTACTATCCTGAGAAAAAGACGAAATGAATACGGATTAGCGTTTTCTTGTAACATTATAAGAAGGTCAAACGTAACATCATTGGCACATGAAATATTCAAATGCATCCTTGGTTTTCCGAAAATATTTCATCTTCTTGGATAGCTCATTGAAAATTGTACTGCGTGATAAACACCGTTATTAAGGAATGTCACAATCGAACGCTTCAGTCATTCAATGTATTAAAAGCAAATAATATGGGCTGTTAGGAACCGCAAACAATAACACATCCCTAAAAGGGAGGTTTAAAACCTTAATGTTAGTTCACGTCAAAATAAAATGTCATAATTGACCAACCTTTGCCTCTCTTCCTCCTCCGCGGCTAGCCGCTGCCTTTCGGCGGCGGCCAGCCGCTGACCTCCGCCACCCCTCTCGCCCATGTCGATGTCGACGTCCATGCTGCAAGAAATAGCCAAATTGAGTCATTTCATATATTGATACACAAATGAAACGGTACAAGAAACGTGACTTTCTTGTACGTGCCCATGTGCAATGTGCACATCGATATTCTGACAGTGGACAAAATGCAAATTTCCGTTTTTACCTGTAATACACTGTTTTTCGCCTTAAATAGTTCATCAGTAAGTTTCAGTGCAAACGACAAACAGTACAAGACAGCAAATAATACTTCCTCTTGTGTAGGATTCTCTGGCTCTGCCATCTCGGAATGAAATCATGCACACTGAGCGTGTTATTTAGGAACGGAACCTGATTGGTCACGACAAATTTCATAAAGTTCATTTTACAGGAGAAGCCAGACTGAGTGTGCTTGACAAATTTTCCTGTGGTGACTGTCAGTGAAGTGGCTGCAAAACTGCCTGGGAACCAGGTGCCTTTGTTTGGGAGACTGACTGTTGTATGCACTGTAGAGATCTCCATGGCAACTTCCTGAACTGGGGTACCTTCTGGCTCATCCTACTTTTAGCCAGCAAACTGCTATGAGCCTAACCTCTACTTTGGAGAGTACTCCACCACCTCACTTCCTGTCGCAATCTCCCTACCCGGCAAAAATCCCCTTCTCGTCACACCATTCTTCTTTGGCACGCTTGAATTGATCTTTGAAGGACTGTATCCACTGAAGTTCATACATCTGGAATGGGCAGTCACGGTTTTGTGTCACTTTCATGGCGTCTCCCTTCATTGTGCAATCCATGAAATATGCTGTACTGTCCCCTACCCAAGCACATAGTTTCCGGATTGGTTTGCTGTATTGGACATTGTCCGGTGACAGGTCGATCACAACTTCCACTGGACATTCCCTCCTCAGGTGCATTAAGTTCGACCCCCACGTTGTTCCGTTTGTTCCATCGTACGCTTTTGGATGAATTTCTGCCAAGGGCACATCATCAGTAGACTTAAGACAACTTTCTCCGCCCGCATCAACTGATTCTTCCCTTATTAAGGCAACCTTTCAGAGGCGCACAGATAGCCTCCTAAGTCTGGACTCTAGAAGACTTTAAATGTTCAGAGTATACAAAGAATTTTCATTCAGACGGCATTCTGGTTGATTGCGATTTTTTGTGTGAAGGGGATGTTTCAACCTACTCTCCGTCGATGAGCAATGTCCTCTTCCTGCAAAACCCATGTTAGTCGTGCCACAGTGGTAACAGCACTCTGGGAAAGACACGAGGTGAAGCACAATTCAGAGCTCTTCGTGACAGAATGCTGTCATGGTACCTAAAGGAAAAAAGAACACAAGCAGTAAGCAGCCTACTTGTAATAAATTCTTCAGGATACTACTTTTTTAAAGGCCACTGCTGTAGGAAAAAAGATAAGATAATGTGTAAACCTTTACTGTGGAAACCAAGCAATGGGACAGAAGTCATGGATGACCGCGCAAGACATACATAAAACATCTTCAAGCTAACAGCAGTATGTACCTACGTAATCTACCTGTAATGATGGATGACAGAGTTTTGGAGTCACATGTGATAACCGCCAGCCAACAGAGAACAGCAAATGTGACAGTATACGTAGCACTCACCCAATCAAGGATGGCCAGGTTCATCCGCAGCAGGTAGTTGTCTTTGCCGAAAGCGATGCGCTTGTCGTGGTACACAAGCATTGCTTTGTGAAAGTAGTTTGTATCTGAAACCAGTTAGGATGCCCGTTGCTTGATGGATACAACTATTTCAGTTTTATTGGTAAAATGTACTTACCACTGTCATTAAGGATTGAGCCTGATGACTTCACTGCCTTAGTACGTTCTTCCTTAGGGGGCAACTGGGATGAGGACGAGAAGGGTGATTTGGTCGGAGACTGGACACTAGGGCTGGCCGATTCTCTTCCATCTTCACCCTTAGACTTCACTGCCTTAGTACGAAGTCGAATCAATGTATTCCTTAGGTTTACGACACTTGTAGCTGACGGCTGGAACAATAGGGTTATCGCTACCATTGTCTTCTTTCTGGTATGTGATGTCTTGATCAGCCGTGTCTAAGTCCCAAAGTGTAATGAGTCCTTCCTTGTTAAAACGCTCGCCTGGGTGCGGATGAACTGCTCACTGGTGTGGTCTATAGTCTCCTTAGCACTAGTCCACGGAAGTGTGCCGTTTTTCATCGCATACAAAACAGAAGCATGGTCTCCCAACAATGCTCCAATCATAATACGCAGCATCAAACATCAGATGTTCGAGCCCGATCCGAACCGAGCGCCGGAAGTGTTTGTCTCTGAGAGTTGATGTAACTGGATTGAAGTGAATGAAATGGATTAATACAAAACAATGTTCATGGGCTTTAATAAGAGGGAACTTAACGTATCTTTTATAGCCTCTGTCTTGTTGGCGTCCAAGACCCCAAGTCGACTTTTCAGTCCCTTGGTGCTGGCCTCCGCCATCTCCTCGGTGCTGAAGACGTCTTCTGACCTTGTCCAGAAGTTTTTTTCCTTGCTTACTGCTCTCTTAGTTGGGGCCACGATGTAAATCCCCCGGCCAATCGAGACTAAAAGAATAAACATTGTCCTGTCTTTTAAAATTTAATGTCTTAAGAATGCATCATAAGTAGAAGATCTATGATGGTGTACTTTGCGCCACCAGTTTTGCCCTCTTCACGATCTACTGCCTGCTGTGCGCTTGCTACATCTTTATTAACGTTTATGATCCCGGCAGCTGGTCAGAAGCCTTGCTCTTCGGGGTTCGGTTGGACCCGCTAGTGGCTGCGTCCTCCCCTGTGTCCAAGGTGGACCCGCCAGTGGTTGTATAAAGTAACAATCATTTCTAAATCAGTGCTAAAGAGGGAAATTCCGAAGTTCTAACAGCTCATGGATTTCTTGCTGGTGACTCCTTGATGTTCCTCTGGATGCTATTTTATGAAGTGTCTATATCAAAAGTCAAATTCCACTTGTGGCAGATTACTTGCAGGCTTGGACCTTCACCTGCCCTTCATCCTCCTTGTCCTCCCTGGTCTTCAGCACTTTCGCTACATAGAAGCAGCGGTCGGGTTCACTGTACACTACAGCCACTAGCTGCCCTGATTTCACTAAAGCTTCTGCCCACTCCCAGTTAGATACCAGTTGTATATCTAGTACTGATCCTATTTTACAGCAATATTGTAAGCTTTTGTAATTTTTCTATCATTTGAAAAGTCATAAATTTAGTCTGAGCCAACAAAAGAGACATTCGACTCACCCTGCATTGCCGTCATCCTTTTACCATCCAACTGTTTCAAGTTGGCCTTCTTGTTGACTTCGTAGGAACTTTGAGCCATTTTGCTAGTTGTGAAGATCGTGTCCATGACATGAGGCTTGTGATCATTGCGTCTTCTGTCTTTCCTATCAATGAATCGAAAATCAGTTAAGGGATCTGTACACCCCTCCACACTAGTCCAATCGTCACTGTGGATATCAGAATGATAGGTTTTAATTTGCTGGTCAATCTTTATTGATATTTCCCTTAACCTTTTTACATGGTATATGTATAGATATTGAATAGACATCCTTTTTCACATGTATTGTCTTTGTTCAAAATTTTTGAGGTATGTCCAGAAAAGGGGTAATTGTATGAAGTTAGTGTGTACGAACTTGTACGAACTTGTACGAAGTTAAAGGTAGATATAGACCGTAATCGGAAAACTTCGGAAGTTTTAAGTGATGTCATCTAACTTTGTACAGGTAGGCAGGGTTGGTGTACGATGTACGATGTACGAACTTAAAAAGTGTAACTTAGTACAGAGGGGCAGGGTTGATGTACGATGTACGATGTACGAACTTAAAAAATCTAACTTAGTACAAAGGGGCAGGGTTGATGTACGATGTACGATGTACAAACTTAAAAAATCTAACTTAGTACAGAGGGGCAGGGTTGATGTACGATGTACGATGTACGAACTTAAAAAATCTAACTTAGTACAGAGGGGCAGGGTTGATGTACGATGTACGAACTTAAAAAAATCCAACTTAGTACAGAGGGGCAGGGTTGGTGTACGATGTACGATGTACGAACTTAAAAAAATCTAACTTAGTACATAGGGGCAGGGTTGATGCACGATGTACGATGTACGAACTTAAAAATCTAACTTAGTACAGAGGGGCAGGGTTGGTGTACGATGTACGAACTTTAAAAAATCTAACTTAGTACAGAGGGGCAGGGTTGATGTACGATGTACGATGTACGAACTTAAAAAATCTAACTTAGTACAGAGGGGCAGGGTTGATGTACGATGTACGATGTACGAACTTAAAAAATCTAACTTAGTACAGAGGGGCAGGGTTGATGTACGATGTACGAACTTAAAAAATCTAACTTAGTACAGAGGGGCAGGGTTGATGTACGATGTACGAACTTAAAAAATCCAACTTAGTACATAGGGGCAGGGTTGGTGTACGATGTACGAACTTAAAAAATCTAACTTAGTACAGAGGGGCAGGGTTGATGTACGATGTACGAACTTAAAAATCTAACTTAGTACAGAGGGGCAGGGTTGGTGTACGATGTACGATAGACTTTAAAATAAAGAGTTAGATTCTTGAAACATATGTTACATCGTCTTGTATTATTTGTCCGCTCCCTTTCATGTTACCAAAAATTAGTTAGTAGACAAGAATTGCAATAAACTATTCTTTGATTTATTTTACCAATGGCTACTACTTTTCCACCAACCCTTTGAGTAAAGAGGCATCGGCTTAGTAAAGGAATTGGTTTCGTGGGAGATTGATGGAGTGAATGAGTGTATAATGTTGTGTCTTTATTGCATGTTGAGTACGTTCTCGCTGACATGGCACAGTGCTAAGTTCATTACCAAAGCTATTCTACGTCATGTTATAGGTATAAACTTTAATCTTTAAGTGGCGTAACATTTATCATGATATATTACTATCAACATTTATTAGAATTCTAAAAAAACTTTACCTTTCCTACTTAAAGATAGATACTGACGCGTGTAAACAAGTGTTCAGTTGGTTGTCTAGGTACAACAGGATGACAAAGCACATGAGTCGTGAAAGATTCATCTTCTTCCTGCTGTACCTAGCCCATCTACACAATGTTCGAGAAGAGATAAAACTGGAGAGAGCAGGACTGCTGACCTTGTAAATTATCAAAATTAATGTTCAACAAAAGATAAACGCAATGCATGTTGCATTTTTATTTTTTTCAGACGAAACATCGTTATTCTACATGTTTCACATTTACCATGTGCGACAGGTGAAAGTAGAATAGAATGCTGCGTACAGAGTTAGCATAACCCACAGCATAGTCAAAATATCTTAACTTCGTACATCGTACATTAGGTCCGCCCCATGTACGAACTTAGCATAACCCACAAAATATAAAACATTTTAACTTCGTACATCGTACATTAGGTCCGCCCCATGTACGAACTTAGCATAACCCACAAAGTAGAAAACATATTAACTTCGAACATCGTACATCGTACATTAGGTCCGCCCCATGTACGAACTTAGCATAACCCACAAAATATAAAACATTTTAACTTCGTACATCGTACATTAGGTCCGCCCCATGTACGAACTTAGCATAACCCACAAAGTAGAAAACATATTAACTTCGAACATCGTACATCGTACATTAGGTCCGCCCCATGTACGAACTTAGCGTAGCTACGTCACAGATAATTGTCGACGTTTCCCGAACTTTGCCGACAGCGGTTGTCGGAAGTTGTCGGAAGCTAGAAGTTGTCGGAAATTACGTGTGACGTAGGCTGATCCAAACTTCGTACATTTCACCCATTTCTGGACATGTATGAAATTTTTACAACCTGACTCTTGCCCCCTCCCAGTCTATTACGCAATTGTTTCGCATAGAAACAATTACGCATAGAAACAATTGCGTAATAGACTGGGAGGGGGCAAGAGTCATTGACAGAGAGGAAAACAGAAGAACTCGATGGATTAAAGAAGCAGTTTGGATCAGAAAATCAGTGCCAGTCATGAACAGAGACGAGGGGGGATACAAGCTGAGCCACGTCTGGGATGGCATTCTTGCTGCTGCAACGCCACCTACATCGGCTATAAGTAGCAGCAAGAAGTAGTTCCCGTCATTCCACCCTGATGATGGTGTCTGACAGACACCGAAACGTCGGAAGTAAGTTATTTTTTGGTTGTGCTAAAAGAACCTTACTAATTGAAAAATCAATCTTTTGAGTACCACTGCTTCCACTTTGATGTCGCCTGGATGTCTCGCACAATCGGGGCACCTCGTTAGCTAGCGTCTTTTCGTGATCTTGGAGTTTCTTTGCGATGTCAGGAACTCCGTACAGCGTTTTAACAGCTTCAATCAGGGATAAGTAGTGATATTTTTTTTTAGACTTCCGTCTGCTGTTCCTTCGGTCTTCCTCGTAGATGGGACAGCAGTCTGCATTCTGGTAGTGAGACATGTCTGTCAGCTTCTCCCCAGACAAAGCTGCCACAATGGTAAGATGAAAGCAGCTAGGAGAGGGCCCTACGTGTACGGCAGACATGGCCATGGCATTGCCTGCTACTACAAAATCACATTGCACTAGAGCGACAGGGGAATTGACGGAGAGGTAGGCATCTGGGCTTGGCTCGAATAGCCCACTGGTTTCAAATATCCCTTAAAGGGCCAGGTGGAACATCTCATTTCTTGGCCCTCCAAAATCCTGTGTGTTTTCCTCCATAATGAATTCTACCTTGACATTTTTGGAGGGGTCATACTTTCTTCTGTTCGCCAGTTTTTCTTTTAGGGACTTCCTGACGTTATCCCTCCGGACAACACATGTTTTTGCGTCATTTTCTGCAGACAATAACCACTAACAAGACCTGTGACAATTCCACTAAGTCGCTAATTCGCCTCACAGCAAGGAGAAAAAAGCTTTAAGGAATGGCCAAAGGAGCACATAAATTTATAAACCACACCACAAGTAGTGTCTCATAAAACAGTTTACAAACTTCAGCTTAGTGTCTCATAAAACAGTTTACCCTTAGTGTCTATTAAAAAGGTTTACAAACTTCAGCTCAGTGTCTTTTACGGACAGACTTCACTCACTGTCATCTTCAAGCTCCCTGACAAACTCCTCGTACTTTTTGTACGCTTTCAGAAAAGCGGGACTCAAGTCTTGTTCCTTTGCCTATCCTGCATGAGATGGTATTCAACGAATACCATAGCAGGTGCGATGCAGCTCGGGTGGGGTAACTGGTAGCAGTAGAGTGCTCCTGTCCGGGCGATGAAACCGCCAGCGACTGAATCATATACGGCCACTGGCTTACCGTTGACCACAACGTAAGCCTGGACCCCCGACGTGTTCTTTACAACCAGGAATGCTGTCCTTTCTTGCTTTTCTTTGCCTCCGACGAGAAGCTGTCATTTTCCTAGTAAGGAAACAAAATCAAATTGTTATTGATTAATGAGCAGAAACATGTTCATGTCCAAATACCTGGTTCCTATTCTGCAAGACGCTGCGTCCTGGCGTAGCACTGTTAAAGGCTTTCCACAGACGTCTGAGCTGGCCATTCAGGTTCTCAAAGTGAAATCAAAAGTTAACTCTCAGCCCAGTCGAAGTCTAGTGGTGATGGGTTGTTGCAGGAGGATGTGTATGGCCATTACAAATAGGGTGTAGTGTTCGTAGAAATCAGGTGGCAGGAAGTGGATCATGATGGGAAGTGAGTAATAGTTTAACCCCCCCCCCCCTTTCAAATTTCTTTCAAGCGTTGACAACCATTCATCGGCCTTCACGGACAACGACAATCATGATAAATATTTTCACGTTACCTTTCTCCAGAACGATTCAGATTCAAAGCTGTAGTGGTATCTCATGATTGCTGACTGTCGAAACGCACGCAGCTAACTGCAACTGTGTGTGTCACTGAACTCGGACGGTTGAAGAATGACGGTTGGGGACCGTTAGAGATATTTCCCGATACGCATTCTACTGTCGCCGGCCAGTGATTGGTCCATCTAGAAGCTTTAGAGATGAGTAAATACAAGAAACTATATATATGTATATATACAGCTGTCAAACTTAACAGTAAAATGAAATTTGCTTTTTCAAATTTTAAGTAGTGAAGTCCAGAAATCCCTCAAACAGTAACTAGGTCGACGTAGATTACGCCCTGCCATTAAACTACGGATTGGGGTTGTAGGGTGGTGGGTGGAGCTCCATGTACTTCTCCAACAGGTTGCAAAACAGGCCCATACCCTCTTTGTGACAAACTGTATTGAAAAAAAAAAATGAGATAACAAGGTCATAATGATTAGGAAGCCCTGCAAACACAAGGTAGATATGTACGGCGAAACACTTCTCCCTCAGGCATGGAGTGGCGTAATCTTTGAATTCTTGCAGCATGTCTTATGTAATCGTGAGCTTGTGTTTTTTTCATGACACGCCCGAGAACTTCCTCCGTCTTACCCATCACTAGAAGTACAACAGACTTCATATATCCATGAAATATTTCGACTACACAAATGTTGGTTCTACTAAAGGGAATTTCTACTAAACCTAATTGGATGAACAACATGTTATTGTGTATTAGAGACACACATTCCTTCAAACTTCTATTTTCAACTTCTTCCATAATTTTGTGTCATGGCCTTTAACCTAGATGGTCCAAATTTTTGCACATATTGTCCTAAAGTACCTTGTGCGAGATTTGGTGCCTCTGCCACCGGGATGATGATGGCACTCTTCTGAGTTGACGTGCCTTTTTTATCCTTTCCTTTGCTTGATGACCATGTAGGCTTGTCGCTTTTCTCGTGCAAGAAGACAATTGCTCTGGTGTGGGCGGATGACGACTTTTTCAGCTCATCACGGTGGAAGCCTGGGTCTCCAGTGAAGGCATGTAGTGACTCAGGATAAATTGCGATCACGCGCAGGGTCCTTCGGGGTGATGTCTGTCACTCTAAGGCACATGTTCATCTGCAAGAACACGATTTATACAAGTGTCAGTTTGCAATTTAGTCCTGTCCTCGTTGAGTACATGCTAATGGTGACATTAGACAGCTGTTGTTTCCTTTATACTAAACCCCCTTATCCTTTGGGAGAATAAACTTGTTCAAATCACCGATTGATTGATAAATATATGGAAACCATATGGTACATACCTTGAAACAACACTAACATACACTAACATAACCCTTTGTCTAGTATATTCAAACATTTTCAGATGTTCCTTCTGTAGATTTTGAAAACACACACATGTACATGCACAATATTGTTATGGACTGTTTAAATGGTGACTTCACCACACAGTTGATTAGCTCGAGGTTCCTACAATGCACATTTCAGACCATGCGTTATGTGAATGCAACTGACAAAAAATAAATGTTAAATGCTAGGAAATAGATGTACTAAGTGCTTTGATTAGCATAACTTAATGATACCTGTCTGAAGGTCAATGAAGACATGGCAACTTTGATTGCCTCAATGATGTCTGATTTCGTGTTTTCTGCCGTTGGGGTGGCTCCAAGGTTTGAGCTGACTAACTGTGCCACAGTTGTTTTGACATAGTCCCACACAGTCACCATTTCATCATCAAGTTCGGCAAGTTCCAGGGCCTAAGCATAATTGCAAATACATTTTGTATGTCATGTAAAACTTGATAACACTATTTAGGGCATGGTTAAATGACACTCCTGCTTGCTACACACTTCGGCTCCTTTTAAGATAGTATCAGAATGAATATAGGTGAAAACACTGGCAGCTGCATGTAATTCTACATCTTGCCCAAGAATTGTCCCTGACTTAAATTTTAAAATCTATATAACAGTTAAGAAGTATTGTGCAGCACATACATAAAATGGATTGTGATACCTTCTTTGTGAACCCCAACAGCAGAGCATAGACCTGTGTAGTTGTCAGAGTTCCAGGTGGGAATATAGCTGCCAGTCTTTTCTCAATTTTGCTTAGCAACGCTTGCTCCTCCTCCCTTTAAAACACTTCGCCAAGGGAGATGAGACTTCCAATAGCTCTAGGTGCCTCCGCTTTTGCCTCCTCGAGATCAGCACTCAATTCAGTGTCCGTCATCGCGTCGTGGGGCTTGTCAGTTGGAATGAACGGTATGACAGCTATCCTTGATGTCATACTGTTAAAAAATAAACAGAAATTATATTACGTTTGGTGATAAAAGTCATATTAAACCCATATCAAAGTCCTCTTATTGGTATTTCAATGTTCTGCTTGGATCAATTCACTTGGTTTCACGATAGTTAATCAATACCTGAGTTTATCTTGTTTACATGTGACCTTTCCTTTTACTTATACACATAACTGTTGAAACATTTCCGCACATTCATAACTAATCATGTCCCAAGGTATAAAATGGTATAAATGTCAGAAATACATAACTTTTAACACTACAAATCAAAGTGGAGTGATTTTGAAACAGTTTCAGAAACAGAGATCCATTAATTATAATATCAATATCATCTTTGCTTAAGCTGTAGTATCGAAGAGGAAAAAAGATGAATGTTTGATCGGAAATCTTTCCATTTGTCGCCTTCGCCAATTCTCAACGATCTAGCCGGTCTGGGATGTCCACCTGCTTGTCTACGGCATCAGGGGACATGGACGTAGTCACAGCATAGGCCTCAATTGTTAGAAGAACTAAACAGATTAACACGCTAGAAAGTCAATGTCTGGTTTTACGTTTATGATGAACAACTTCAAAACCCGACACTACAAAATTAAAAAATGAAATTACCAGTTGTTTGTGCATAGCAGCTGTCTGACCGCATAATTTGTTTTATTATGATACCTATACAGTCAATCTTTACTGATATCCAAAGAGCCCAGACAACACAAAGACAACTATGAAAGTAGGTAAAAATACAGAAGTTTATTGTACAAGCAGACAGCAGAAAACTTTATAACTTTAAACTGCAGAAAGTAAAATGATATTCAAAATACGTCATGAAACAGTAAAGCTTGAAAAATCAAAATCGTTTAACAACAGAGCCTGCCTTTAGCTATGAACAAGAAGAAAGTATGTAGGTGACACTGTAGCTTAGGAACACTGCAAAATATCGAAAGAAATTTTTGCTGCATGTGGTGTGTATGTCAGCTTCAATATTCCCTTAATTCTTTGCAAGTTCCATACTACTTGCCGCGCACATCTCAGGCGGAGGATTCGGAGCAAAGAATTGTATTGCAAAGAACGTATGTCCTCCACAATTCTCACTGTCTTTGATATACGGCTGCCTCTATCTCTTTCATTTCATCCTCAATAGTCTCTGTGACTTCTGCAGCTCTGAGGGTTACCATGAGGGTCTTTGCGGCCTGTAACTGTTGGTTCAGAGATATGCGAAAGGCACGGGTCTCTTCCATTCTTCCGAGAAGCTGGCGAATTGTGGGCCGTTTTGACTTCATTGGCATCATGCCCATGGTTGAGGTATTTCTGTGCAGTCGCGCCATCGCCTCAGCGGTGTTTTGAACTTTGTTGGCTGCACAGGTGACGGATCGAATTTTCTTTCGTCTCCCTTGCTCTTCCTCACTGAGATTTCTCCACTCTCAGCCAGCTTCCAAATGGATTCCTTCTAGCAGGTTTGTCACTCCCTTTTCTACCACCGCTCTCAACCTTCTCGACGAAGTTGACATAATTAATGAATGATATGAAATTGATTCTTCTAGATTATCTGTTTTTGTAAATATCAAGCTGGTCAAAGCCAAAGTGACATGACTGTGACAAGAAATTTGGGATCATCGTGTAGATCTCGGGTAACATTTTTTGGGGTAGTGATACGGTTGTGGTAGAGATCCGGGCTGCTGTGGAGGGTTGGGTCCTGTGGAGGGGCACTGGTAGTTTGTGCTGTTGTCCCTAAAAACTTTGCGTGCTCCATCAACAGAGCAATGAAGCAGACGGTTTATCAGTCACGTTCAATGCCTCAACGTTCTCAATAGCGGCCTTTGAGGACACAGGGAAGCTTATGTAAAACTTGGTTAACTTTATTGTACTATTATCGTAAACAATGAGCTGTTTCTCGGCCCAAATTCCAAGGGAAATCCAAAAGTAAAACCATTGATGACATATTGTTTCTTCTTTTCTGCGATGTTCACTGCGATGTCTTCCCAGTTTAAGGAAGAAAAGAGAAAAGTCTTCTACCAGTATCCACTGTGATCGACAGTAATACTATCAGAAGGGTGCTGTTTTGCTGGCTAAGATGAGCTTACATTTACTGATGCCATTGCTGGTTCTCACAGCTTAGCTATTAACCTTACTGGCCTGTTAAATATCATAAGAATGATACTGTACCAGTATTCGAAGCCTGCCTTCATTGGAATAAAAGCTTCAAGCTCCTTGAGGATGGCCTGTCCATTTGATGCTTTGAATAAGCATCTAGGAATGGTATCATCACAGCCCTGATTTGCTATTTCCAGGCGCCGGTCCTTAACTTTCTCTTTCATCTCTGTGCTCAAAGCACATTTTGCCCGTTGATGAGTATGCCATAGACTTCAACTTTTGACCACACTATCAAGGTTACCGTCATGGCCTGGTACCTCCTCCTCTTCATCTATGGGAGAAGGACTGCAGGCCAGCAGACACTGTGATACTAGACTCTCCTCATCTTCAACCATGGGAGAGGATTTTCTGGCTGTGTTTCCCAGATGATGTGTTCCCTGACCCACTTATGTCCTGTCCTTCTCGTCGAGTTGAATGTGGAGAATGTGGAGTCAATGAAGCAGACATGTATAATGGGAGAAAAAAGAGGAAAAACATTCAATGTCGTCTTGAAGAAGAAGCAAATAATGCAGTATCATGATGTTACAAAGTGTCACTTCATGATGAATGCCACTCGTTGATAACTTCACAGCCTTTCACTTTTCTGGCCTTCTGCAAATCCTTTACGAGGCCCTTGCACACATGCCACAAGTCATAGAAATGTGCAAAGGCTGAATAAGGTCATTAACCTTCAAAACGGGCTGGAAGTCCTGCAGAGCATTGTCCTCTATACGTCGTTTTAGGACCGGCTGTAGTTTGGGGTGGAAATCATCTCCATTAAACCAACCCAGAACTCCAGGGGAGACTAGCCAACATTCCCAGAGTGTTTTGGTTCATTGAGTTCAGCTTTTGAATAAAAATTTTGACCCAAAATAAAATAAGATTCATGCAACAACATCAACAATCACCTACCTGAAATTTGCCCCTGCTGCTGGTGGCGAACACCTCCCTGCTGCTGGCGGCGAACACCTCCCTGCTGCTGGTGGCGAACACCTCCCTGCTGCTGGTGGCTGTCACCTCCCTGCTGCTGGTGGCTGTCACCTCCCTGCTGCTGGCGGCGAACACCTCCCTGCTGCTGGTGGCGAACACCTCCCTGCTGCTGGTGGCGAACACCTCCCTGCTGCTGGTGGCGAACACCCCCCTGTTGCTGGTGGCGAACACCTCCCTGCTGCTGGCGGCGAACACCCCCCTGCTGCTGGTGGCGAACACCTCCCTGCTGCTGGCGGCGAACACCTCCCTGCTGCTGGCGGCGAACACCTCCCTGCTGCTGGTGGCCGCTTCCTCCCTGGTGCTGGTGGCCAACAAAAATCAACATTATAAAACATTAATATATGGCCTCCTTCAAAACAAGTCATTACACTAATTTTTTTTTTAATGTGTCATAAGTACATCGGATAAAGAAGGAATTCCAGAGAAATAAAATTGTTACCTAACTAAAAGTCAACTAAAATCTAAGCGACATAATTAGAAACGTGCATATGTGCCACGTACGTAGAGTAGGGGCGCCCTCCACGCACCCCCCCCCCCCCCCTTCACATGTATAGTCGACGCGGGTCTTCCTCGTCCTGAATGAATGAATAAATAAAGGTGAACTTGCGTTACATTGGTTAGGAATAATTTGAAAAATTAGAACTTACTGGCTGTTCCTCGACGCCGGGCGCCTCTAGCTCGTCCTCCGGGTCCTCCCGCACCTCTGGGTCCCCCCGAACCTCTGGCCGCACCTGTGCCTCCTCCGGCTCCTCCGGCTCCTCGTCATTCAACAGTGCTGATCTGCCCAGTTCTTGCACATGTTCTATCACTTTGTGCAATATAATTTGTAATTCTGCAATATGGAAACTGTGACGTCAAAAGCTTCATTTCAACTGCAGTTGTTTTTAAAACTGAGTAACATCTTCTGTACAAGTCTCCAGAGGGAGAGTTGCCCTGTAAACTCGCCGTAGCAATCTGAACTTGGCTAGAATAGATGCTATACTTCCTCGAATGTCAGGTGCAAAATGGTACAGGGCATGTTCTTCATTCTGTTCAGCAAAGAACTCACGAGCATAGTTTCCAGGCATCAGTTTGTCAGATTCTATGTTACAATTATTACTGAATTATACTTGAAGTTCATGTAATCCCTTTCCCAACTCCCTTTCTTCACAATCTTGACATAAGCCTTGTACAGAAAACGCAGACCTATTTTTGTTCCATGTTACATAGTCTTAGTAACGATGTTACATAGTCTTAGTAACTGAGTTACAAAAGCTGACTAAGAGTAGAAGATACTTTCTAGCGGGTTAAACATTGAGAGAAGATCACAGTTCAATACTTCTAAGATTCTAGATATAATCACGTTACTGCAGTAATGAGTCTCCACTGTGATTCCTAGCCGTGATATCTCGCCAATCATGGCTTCAGAGCTGCAAAACCTTATCTAGGTTGCGCGTCACTAAGCATGTTCGTCAAGTTTTCTACCTCGATTTCCCAAGAGACTCTGACCCTCGCCTTTCTAGCGTGCCACCGAAGATATGACCAATGTGATATTTATTTTCCTGTGTATAGATTTACATGCATGTATGATGTATTGCGATAATATGATAAGAATGACATTATTGTGATTGTGATTTCTTTTCCAAAATCCAAATAACCTTGTAGTACTAGTGGTTGATGATGTTGTTGTCGATATTACCCTGCAGCCTTCCGGCGTCTTTGGCACAGTTCTTCATCGCCCAGTACAAGTAGGTCTTTGTAGCACCGGCTAAAAGAACAAGGAAAGAAACATTGCATATGAAATAAAGAAGAAAAATATCGACCAGTGCATGTGAACAGAATGGCTACCGCACATAGGGACATAGCAAGTCCTACGTATTCTTCACAAGTTATTTTAAGTTAGTCCGGTTCCAAGATTAAATCAATTCGTACACAAGGTCACTGTTCCATATACACTGCATATTAGAGTCGTTTGTGAATTTTCCAATTTCGTTTGATGATTGGTGGAAGTCATCCAAAAGTGATCCAATGTCCTTCAGTTTTGGGCATGGCTTCAGACTTTCTCTCAAGCTTAAGAAACATGAAGCAAAAGTCAAGCTCCTTGATAGCACATGTTAAGTGCTGTAAAGTTGTATGTCAATGTACGAAATAAAACTAACCTTTCAAGTCATTGATGAGGTCGAGTCCGATGTTCTTCCCCGAACCCCTTCTGGCGTTCCCCACCCGTTTCCACATCAAGTCATGCCTCAGCCTTGTAGGCAGGAAGCCTCCGATGTCTTCAATGGGAAATTGTTACGCTGGAATAAATTGTACAGTCACGTCAGTGTGACAGTAAAAGACAGGGACACGCCTGTAAGCATCTGGTGGTCGATGATAAAGTACTTGAAGTGTTTCGTCCTACCGAAGTTCACAATATGCATAGTTCCATTTCAAGTGAAAAGACTGGATACCTCTGCTCCAGAGGTTACACGGTGTTTATCTAAAGGTAAAGCACGGCCTGGCCTGACTTATACACTTTCCTGATGGTCCTTGTGGCACAGTGACATGGATATCCCTATATCTCATGGACTTTAGGTTGGCAGGTAGGTATACGTAATAAAATGGCTCAGCACCACCTTTGTGACCATAGTTATGGATGGTTTAGTATCCAGTCCTAGCCGTGAGGTTGTAAGGGGACGAGTGCAGTCTGCCCTTTGGTCCTCTTGCAGCTTTTTCCAGTGGCAGGCTCCTGGGCCTGAAGCCATCATGCGGAGTCCTGAAGCCTCCTTAGCATGAGGGGAACACCTTTGCGTTGCCTCTTTTGGCCTGTACTGCATGGCCTGTTTTCGCCTTCACCTGACTCCTACAAATTATAACAAAAGAAATAATTAATGCCTTGGCTATCAATAGAAACAGCACCTGTCCAGACGGGTCATTTTGCCAGCAGGTGTGGATGTCACTACCCAATACAAGTGATTTACAATACTGACAACCGATGGTTAGAGTTCATGGCGCCAAAGAACAGAAAGGAAGACTCTATCGTTGGATATTTAATATTTTTGTGTTTGGTCATTTGTTCAACCTTCTCATGATAGAGCTAGGTCTTAATGATTTGGAGTTGACAAGTCTCTCACTTTGACACAACTAGGTGGCAACATGTGTTATGCTAAAATGCATATTTTGGTTGATCTACCTATTAATCTGGATGTCAAACTGATGTCATGTCCAAGACATTCTTGCCACTTTCAATTGCGTTCCTGGACGTGCCATGGTCACTCAAAAAGCTCAACTTCATTCAGTGAATTTATCAGGTTGTAAACTCTACTTGAAAAACAGACAAATCTATGTGCAAAATGATTCCCCACAGCATTAGCACACATCACTGTTCCAACATATCTCTCGCTTCGACACAACTAGGTGGCAACATGTGTTATGCTAAAAGGCGTATTTTGGTTGATCTACCTATTAATCTGGATATCAAACTGTTGATAGTATTTTGCCATGTCCAAGACATTCTTGCCACTTTCAATTGCGTTCCAAAAGGGAGTGGTTACCTGGAAGTATGATAAACTCTGAGTGCAAAACTCTTGCAAAGAAAGTTTTCTTTGGTGATGACTGATGCCACGTGCTAGCTCCGCCCACGTTTACCGAAAAACTCAGTCATGTGCTCCCTGTATTTTATCGGAAGGAACTTCATCGCCCAATCTGATGATAAGGTCCGTTTGATTGTCTAGTTGCTGCTATGCTGATTGTTTTCCAAGCTCCTGATTGACCGCACGCAACACGTGTGCCTTCCAGTTCCAATGGCTGTTAATGAATGATCGAAGATAGATCGAAGGTGAAACTCAGGCGATTCTTGTGCTCGTTTGTTGAAGGGATGGAAAGGGTTTATCAAGTTTACGCTGCTGCCACCCATTTCAGCATTATTTATGCATTTCCGCATAATTCTTTCTCACCAGATTTTCTAAATACTCTACTTACTTTTTTTTTGCTGCCAGGTAGCAACATTCTCATGACATGGTACATGTGCATCTGGGGACTTACAGGTAGACAGATCTTTGGGGGTGTCATCTAAATCAACAAAACCTACTAACTTATTAGTATTTGACTCCCAAACCTAACCCTCTTTGATTTTGACTTCATCAAAGACAACATACCTATAGTTCCATGTGAACTGATTTTCTTAACATCAAATGATTCCCTCATCCTCTGTATAGGAGAAATATTCCATCCACTTGATGAAACAGAAGGTTTTTGTAGTCCCTTAATGTGCGTCCACTTGGGAGTCTCAAAATAACAGATTTAGAAAAAAGCATCATACTTAGATGTTGAATGGTAATGTGGCAGGCACCCTCTGATTACAAGCGGGTGCCAGCGCATCTGCCGCTTAGGCGTAACTAAAGCTTTGGCCTGGTCGGCTAATAAAATCAATATGAACTTGTCAGTCTATAAACTTGTATGCTCAATTATGTGAGATTTCACTCTAAAAGTCTTCAGGTGAATGATGGCCGTGATGTGGACGGGGGGGGGGGGGTGTTCGATGCTTCAGTCTGGTTTATTGAATGCCTCAATGGCAAACAACAGGCCTCCAATATGGTTGCATTTGCCAAGGCCTCCAAGCAATGTCCTGCAGTAAAATTACAGTGTCATGCTTACAGTATCCTACAACAGTGACAAAGTATGCTAGTAGGAGCACTTCAGTCGATGATCTCATGAGATGGTGCCCAAGCCTGCAGTAAGAAAAGGTAGAAAATTTGATGAAGGATCTATTCTTTGAATAAGAGTTTCTTCAGATAGGTACTAGGTTGAATATGGCTCTATTTGCTTGCCTTCAGACTTACCATCATCATACGATAGAACAGATAATTAGATATGGTGCATGGGTTTTGGTAGAAGTCGTCCATCTGTTTTGCAGTGATTTTTGGGTGCATGTACATCCCTGGGGATGTGAAGAGGTAATGCGTTGGTTGATTAGCTTTGCTGTTATGTGAAAGTTGTAAAACTTGAATGAGGGGAAAGGCATCTAAGGCAGGAGTGTGGTGGCGGAATAGAGGTGTTGTGATGTCAGGTGTTAGGCCGAGGCAGAAGGGTGGGAAGAGAGACATTGCGGAGCTAGAGAACTCGTCTTCTTCCTCCACCTCTCCATCTTTATTGTCCACAAACTGGTCTTCTTTCTCCATCATCATTGCCCATGCCGTCTTCATCCTCAGGCGTCCAGGTGTAGATCTCGGCGCCGCGTCCTGATGGCGGCTGCCTGTCTGTGTAATCCAGGTCCTTTCTGTTCCTCTCCTTGTTGGAGAAAGGGAACCTGTTGTCCCTCCAATTAGTATCTACAGTTCTTACACCGCTCTTTTATACCTGTGTCATGTTTGATATAAATAGACACAGTTGTCAGTCTGAGAAAATCTTTGTGTCATAAGAGTTGTATTCAGTTTCAAAATTGCCTTTCTACAATTGTGGTAAATAAAGCGAATAAAAAATACAGCGCAAATCAAAAGGTAGTTTTCTAAGTTTTTATTTAATGTTCAAAGGCGTTGTTGTCCGTGGCCCTGGCCCTGTCCCTGCGTTGTTGTTTAGCTGCTGGCATGGCCCTGTCCCTGTGTAAATAAACGAAAAAAGTACATGTAAGTCTAAATTCTAGTCAGGAGAAACAAACACGTTGATTGAAGTGTCAACGTCATTTATCATTTGAAAATTTGTTATTTTCTACATTTGTCTGCACAATGTATTGTTATGTTTACCTGGTACACATACACGCGCACTGCCGTCCCTGTCGGATACGCTGAAGTGATCTCCATCCTGAGCAGGGTTGTCGGCTGCAACCGAATGCCTCGCATGATGGCGCTAGAAAAAGAAAAGATACCCAGTCCACTGATCGAATTTGAGGTCGCACATGTTACTACACGACGCGCCATCTTCTCTGGGTCTGTATTCTTGTCGCATTGCGGTCAATGACAGGTTGAAAGTTCTTCAGTCGCTCCCCCCATGAAGCCCATTAGGGTGTCCATGCTTTCTGACAAGCCAAGATGCTGTAACAGTGACACAAACTGTTTGCCTGCCCCATAAGACACTGCGACAAGGCCAAATAGAATACTCACGTCATTGCTGGCTCGGGCGCTCCGCAAGTTCAGCCGGCCACACAGAGCGTGTGTCGCACTCTTTAGCGTCACAGCATCAGTTTTCAGCTTGTTATTTGAACTAATGTCTGTTACAATTAATGTCCATAAAATGGAATGTATGAGGGGACAGCTTTCATGTAGAGATTCGGCAAGGTGACCGAAGAATGTTTCTGGCACTTCATCGATGACTCTGTCCCTCACACCCAAGTTCACCATGCTTTTGTACTATCCCAAATGTGCTCTATCCTAAAAGCGCTTTTAGGATAGAAGCACTTCTGGGATAGGCCTGCATCCTAAATGTGCTTCTATTCTAAAAGCGCTCTAAACCAGAGCGCATTCAGGATATCCCAGACGCGCTTCTTCGTCGCCGTCAATCATGGTGATTGACAGGACCGCAAGCGGCTATTATTTACGCCCAGGTTTCCATATTTGGTTCGACCTCGCGATCGAGATATTCTTACACACAATATTTTTGTGTAACATGTTTCACAAGTTAGATTTCATGGAGCAAAATGCTCATTCATCTGGAAAGAATGCCCTTGTGTTTAGAGCATTTTCAGAGTACAGTAGTGTTAAACTTTGACGCAGGAGGAGCTGCGGGTATGTTGAAAGTATGCTGTACAATTTTTTTGTCTTGTTGACAAATGTTCAACTATCTGGTTGAACCGAAACATACTGTTTTGAAGGTTTATTAAAATTTTGAAATGATATTGGCCCAGTCATTTATCTAAGACATCTTGTTTCTGAAATAAAAGCATGGAGGAACTGGATGAGATTATATATATATGCAACAATCCTTTTAGTTAGTGATAAATTTCTCAAAGCCCTGTCGTACTGTATATTAACTTTTATTTCTCTTTCATGGATAAATCTATTTATTAGGCAAAGAAAATATGACAAATCTTATAATAAAAGTTATCTTTATTGTAAGTTAATGCACAGAGGTAATTGCTCACTGCTGGACAATATGTATACAGTGCATACAGATAATGGATAATGGGAACTTAATTTCATGCAGATTAAACACTATTTTGTCCTTTTGATTGCAACTATAGGATTTTTATCCATATAACTGTGCAAGGAAAACACAGAAAGCACTTCTCAATAGTGCATCCCAAGATGTACTACAAAATATACCATAGAAAGTACTACAAAATGTACCATAAAACATGACAGTCAATGAAAACGCCCAGCTGCACATTGATCAAGTCCCCAAGCCATTCAGTTTTCAGGTTGTATTTTATCGCAAAAGCGGTTCTTGGATAGAAGCAGATGTTCGTCTAACAAGAATAGTAGATTGTTGTCTATCCTATAAAAGTGCTTCTGGGATAAAATGTGCTTCTATCCTAAAAGCGCTTCTGGGATATCCAGAACACGTCGCAAGCGAAGGAGCGCATTCTGGATATCCTAGAAACGCTTTTGGGATAGAAGCACATTTGGGATGGGTTTGCATCCAAAATGTGCGTCTATCCTAAAAGCGCTTCCATGATATCCAGAACACGTCGCAAGCGAAGGAGCGCATTCTGGATATCCTGAATGCGCTCCTGTCGAAGGAGGTCGACATCTGTCTTCTCCTGTGCAGGGTGAATTTCTTAATGGTTTGGTGAATTTCAGCTTCTTATTTGTTTCGAACTATCGAACCGGAGATAGCGATACTACCTCGCTTTGGGGGGTCCATGGTGACACGTCGCGAGAAAATGGCATCGGTGACTTCCGGTGATTGTTTACACCGAAGTTTCCATATTTAGTTTGACCTCGTGACACCTGCCGTAATCCACGTGATCAAAATCCGCAGATTATAAAGCAACCGCTGAACCTAGATTTTACGTGATTATGTAAGGGTTAGACCGGCCCACGTAGTCCCCCAAAATGATTTGGTTTGTGCAAGCTACGTTAATTTGGTGTAAGTATATGCATATGGGATCTTCTATCACAATCATACCCGGAAGTGACCGCGTGGGGACAACAAAGATGGCGGCCTTTTGACTACGAAAAATCACATGCAAGATAGTCTCCACCTCATGACACACTAAGCTCCTCCCACAAGTGCACGTTCTGGATAAACACGCCGGCTTATCCTGAATGCGCTCCGACAGAAGCGCATTCAGGATATCCAGAATGCGCTCCTCGCTTGCGACGTGTTCTGGATATCCTAGAAGCGCTTTTAGGATAGAAGCACATTTTGGATGCCGGTCTATCCTAAAAGCGCTTCTATCCTAAAAGCGCTTTTAGGATAGACGACATTCTAGGATGCAACACTTTCGAACTTCTTCATTTCCTCTGACAGCTTTGTTCTTTGCTCCAACGACAGGTGATACCCACTTTTCATGTGTTCATTAAGGCTTCGGCATGTTCCTTATACAGCCGTACAAGGGTGGAAACAAGTTTGTTCCTTTTACTCCACAGGTCCGCAAACTGTGAAGATGCCTGCTGCTCTCCACCAAACTTGGCGATGCCTACCCAGCTTTCCTCTAGCTC
This sequence comes from Branchiostoma floridae, assembly GCF_000003815.2. NCBI lineage: Eukaryota > Metazoa > Chordata > Leptocardii > Amphioxiformes > Branchiostomatidae > Branchiostoma > Branchiostoma floridae. The sequence goes on from NW_023365723.1 coordinate 460,925, forward strand.
GAGGTCGGCCTTCTTGATCAATTTTCTGATGTTTTCAATTTAATCTGTGCTGCCTGTGGCCAGCTGCAGATGACCCAACACTGGTGGCTTCCACCTTAAGCCTACTTAACCTTATAAAGAGTTGTAAGACTTCTCAGGGGCACCTTTTCTACTTACTTGGTCGCCCTGGCCGACTTCCGCAGGGGCCTTTTCGGTTTTAATTTTGAGCGGCACTTTGGAAAAACCCCTAGTGAGCCTCCGTGCGCTTCGCATGTGATCAACATCCAGCCTGCACCGAATACCCTCCCCAGACGGAATATGCGCACGCGCCGCCATAAAATAGTCCCGCCGAGAAAGGAAATGTCGCTCAACATGTCGATACGTTAGAGGAACTTAGACTGTTTCGACTATTTTATTCTGTTTTGTGTAATTTTTGACGATGTAAGGTATACGTAAGTCTTTCATTTGAAGTCTGAAGGCATTACAGATGTTGATGCGCACTGATACAGGAGAAGTCCTTTGGTTCTTTGTGGAGTTTTGTCAGTGCAGAGCGGCCATTATTGTGACAGAAGGTAGGGTAGAAAAGACGTCTTGAAATTCGTATTTTAGCTAACTTTTACCCCAAATTAAACCTTGGCTGACGTCTTGTAGTAAAGCTGGCTCGGTGGTTAGTTAAAACATTACAGCTGAAAGCTCCAAAAGTAATACTGGCTAGTTAAATAGTTCTTGTTGTGTAATGACGACCGTATTTGTTTGTTTGTTTGTTGTAGGGGGGATTTTCTGGCGTTGAAAATGTGGCAACAAATGTGAGATTTGGGCCGAAATCCTTGTCAATGCTGGTGTGATGTAATCATGTATGGCTCTCGTGCGGAACCGGGAGGCTGTGGACGATATTTTTTGTGATTTTAGCTATTAAAAGTACTGTACCGTTTTTCGGAGAACAAAGGACCTGGGTGGCGTGGTCGGTCACGCTTTCTTTGTGTTCACTGAATTACGTATGAAAAATCGCCTTGGGGACTTGCCATAATATAGATGGACTCCAGTACGGGAGGCTGAACCTGTATCTTTACTTGTGCCAAAAATTTGTTTCTAGTTCTACTCTCACGTCTGCTGAATTTATGCAATAATGTATGCATTTCTTTTCCACAGATCAACGCAGAGGTGTTCAGCATGTCACACGGGTGTGAAGTGTTCTTCACAAGTGTGGCAAATCACCTCAATATCCAGAGCAGGATGCTGTCAGTAGTCACAACCGAACAGCCTCTTGATGAGCTCAAAAGCAGCGGCTGCAATTACTTTTCTGTACACCCAGATACAAACCTAGCACAGAGCAAAATCAATGTTAATGGTAGGACATCCAGCTTACTCAGGTTTTGTTAGCCAAGTCTGTTATTACAGCTGCCAAGCCCCTTGGAAACCCAGACTTCGGGGACTGTGCCTCTGGCTCAGTGGGGGCTGGTTCAGCTAAGTTAGATGGGTTTGCTGGATGTCAAGGCCACAAATAATGTTGCATTCCTTTTGCTCTTGTTCCTGGTGTTACACTAACTCTTCTAAATTAACCACATAAATTAAGGCTTTGTTGGTGCGATGATGGTGGGGTGGGGCTGCTGGAAGCAGTAAAGTGCCCCAATGAGGGAGCACCACGTACACCTTGGGCACGTCACTGTCTGCTGACTGCTTCACCATGATGAACGCCATTCTTTTCTAACTGCTTTTCATTTCCTCTGTGACACTGCTGATCTCTATGAAAGAAAGTATTGAGCTGTGCATTTAGGGATTTGTTTTTAAGTATGTCTGCAACTTTGAAAGCACACGCAAATGTGCGAATGCTGTCGCCAGTCTTATGACTGCCATTTGACACTTTGATGTTGCAACTGCTTAGTACATTTCACTATGAACGTGACAAAAAGATCATGACTATGTTACTGTATTTATAGTCCCCAGGCTTTAAAGTGCACACGGTGGATAACATCCATTGGCATCCTACAGATGAAACATGAAACATGTAGCTATAATTGAAACTTGTGTAATATCAATATATCATATATATTTTACCCTGAGGAACACAATAAGCTTGTCCTTCAGTGGGAAAGGAGGAGCATCCTTGAACTGCTTTGGAACGCCTTTCCGGTTCCGAATATTTCCACAAACATTTGTTCCTTCATCCTTGAGGTCAAGGAACAATTGTTGGGACGTACAACAGTACGAAAGTACGTGTGTAAAGGTGAACGTGGTGAACGTAGCCACAGGAGTGGACCATTCCCTCAATAATACTGATAGCATAATCAAGTTCTTAAATACTTAAGATAGAATACATGTGCTGCTGATTTTTGTTGGGCTGATGTTGGCCATAGTACTTGACAAAGTTGGCAATGAAAGCCTCCGCTTTCTGGCTTTTGACGGTAGCCTTTGGCTGGCCTTTGTTGCCATGGTACCCCCCTGTACAAGCAGAGAAGGTAGACATGGCAGCAGATTTAGCAACTCTTGATGGTATTTGTGGCTTGCTCTCACTCCGGTCTGGTGGCTTGCTGTCACTCCGGTCGCCACCCACGTAGGTCTGTATCTGTTTCGATGGCCAGAGGACATATATAGTATTAGCCAGCACTCAAATTAACAAATATTGTTATCATACAATCATATGAAGACTTTTACCTCTCCTTGACCATTCCCAGGAGAATGTCTGCATTTAATAATATTCATTAATATCAACTTAATTGAATTCTACTGTTTTCATTGAATTTCGACTTAATTTGCATAAATGGTGTACTGTGTAACCTACATGTACACGCGTTGAATGTCCACCACTGGTGCCCCAAGTGCTGTGTCAACCGCATATAACTTCAGTAGCTGTGGATGAATGAAATTTCATGATATTTGGTACTTAAGTAGTGGTTGTAGAAACGAAGTTTCTGTTCGAATATGGTTCACCTGGCACCTTAAGACGTTGTGGATCCTTTTGCATGATATGGCCTGGACTCGTGTGAAGACTTGGCACCGTGGCGTTTCTGGGAAACAGAACAGAGCGAGATGGCCAGGTTATTGCAGTAATGCTAGAAAACAACAGCTGAACACCCATGCAGGCCTGCGGGAACCTGATTCGTTTGTTTGAGTACAGCGCCACAGAGAGGATGAGCCCAGTCCTCCTTTCCACTGTCTTTGTTCTCAGACCTTTATGTTAGAAAAGATATGAATGTTACCTGTTAGAAATGATAGTTGATACAAGTGAATATGCATCGCTCGAACAATTTTTTTCTGCATACCTGCACAGGTGCAGGTAACATTGGAAATTACCTGCATCAGACAAATTTTACTTTAACCACTCTAGGAATTTAGGAAGTATGGGTCATACTAAAACCTGTTTAGAAACCATTAAGTAGACAGTATCCTTTATGCTGCTTTATCTCAACCAGGCCCCATAGGTGTTGTATCTCGAACCTGTTGTGCTGTCCAATTCCAGGGTGGTCAGGTAGAGATACCTCCCCTACAAACCTTATGCCTTACATGAAGGTCATCCTTCAACAACTTCACCAGGTCAAGCTCCTCTCTCAATCTTTCTTCCTTGCTGCCATGATAGCTTGGGAAGAAATGTAGTTCTTCGTCTGTCGCCTGGTCCCGCGCTTTCTGTAGCACCTCCAGTGGTGTCATCTTAATATCATTTGGTTGACTCCCATCGGATAATTTATTGTTGATATTAATTGCATCAGCATTCTAGATTTTTAAGTCCTTTGCACGCTCTTCTCTATATGGTATGATACATGATCGAATGGGGCGTACTCAAAAATCGTGTTCTGTACTGACTGCTCCTAATGTTGGTACAGAGGATGGTTTGCAGTTATGATAAATGATGAATCAGCATCTTGCAAATTCCATGCCTCTGGGCAGTGTTTAAAATGCCCCCATTCCGTAGACGTGTAGATGTACATGTACATGTGCCTTGTACAGGCGATGCTGATACAGGGTAAATCAGCTTGCAATCACAGTTTTACTAGGCTATAATTGCTGATAATGGCCTAACGTTTCTTCCTGATTTAGTGGTATTTACCTTTCCTGTTTGCCAAAGGGCTGACAGGCCAGTCTCAAACTCAACAAGCTCCACCTCTCGATCTTTGGCGCCACAAGCTGTGGTCTATGGCTGGCTGGGGGGAGTCGCTCTACGAGCAGGACTAAATTGTTCCTTGGTAACAGCCATTCCTCGTCAGATGCAAAGTCCTAATTAAGATGAATGATACAAGGGTAAGGTAAAAATCCTGATAGTTCACAACTTTACACAACTGATCATTGATGCTACATTTTGTTGCCCTTTATTTGCTGAAACGTGGATATCCGTTGCTGCCATTAAGTCCCATCACTCACTCATTCTGCACCATATGACATGACTGTGACAAGAAATTTGGGATCATCGTGTAGATCTCGGGTAACATTTTTTGGGGTAGTGTTACGGTTGTGGTAGAGATCCGGGCTGGGTCCTGTGGAGGGGCACTGGTAGTTTGTGCTGTTGCCCCGAAAAACTTTGCGTGCTCCATCAACAGAGCAATGAAGCAGACGGTTTATCAGTCACGTTCAATGCCTCAACATTCTCAATAGCGGCCTTTGAGGACACAGGACAGCCTGTCTGCCTGTGTCAATGCCAAGTTACCGCCACCGGGTATCTCTGGACGTGAACGGTTCTCCGGCGTAAGTTCTGGGCAGCCAGAGTTATAAGAATGTTGGCCAGCTAAGCAGATAAGTACAGTCTGTCGCGTGTTAATTTCAATTGCATCAACGAAATCCTGGTCATTGTGGGGATGTCGCCTTCTACTTCTGGCACTATACAAGGCGCCTGTCCTCCCGGCTTTTTCACCCTTGAAGACATCCAAATCCAGATTGAAGACGCGTTTGCGGTGATTCTGCTTGTTGTGTTGGACACAGTCCTGTTAATTCACCGGTGGATGGCCAGCCTAGCACAGGGCCTCGTTTGTGCCGTTCACGTTTGCACTGTCGTTGTCTGCGCACAGTGTTTGGTACCAATGTTTGGCAGTAGGAAGTTCCCTCTACAACTTTACGCATATGATTATACTGCCGCGGTCACTGAAAGAAAACTTTCAATTCATCTCAAGATTACTAAGAACTGCTCCCAACGTCCACTGGACACAGCGTATCTATTATGCGTATCTTGTATGCTGACATACCAAACTGTCCAATAAGATTGGAATTAGATGTTTAAGTTTGGTGGTCACTGCCTCAAAAGCATTGTGTGGTATCACAACTTAAAACTGAAGGGTCAGGACTTAAGCAAGTAAGGTAGTTAAAGTAAGCGGTCATTTTCTATTATGAGTAAATCATATATATAGCCTCCTCTACTAAGTTGTTCACATCCCCCGCTTCTAATGCTGATATTAGAAGCTCCAATGTTTGCGCGTTGTTCGCAAGGTCTGCAACAAGACCAGAAAATTTAGAAATCAATGCATGTCATAATAATAAGAACGTGAAACAATAATACGAAGAACAAATAAATAACACAAAAATTCCATGGACGCCATTACAGATAATACCAACCACTAATTAGACTTATTAATTTTTGTTAAACAAATCTCTGAGCTCACCTAAATCCATGTTGTCCTGCTCCGCGGCCATGGTGACATCAACTGCCGCTGAAAAAGGTCTGCTTCTCGTAACACGTGTTCACTTTATCCACTGGACAGTATAGATGTCTTATTCCCATTAATTATGTCCCTTAGTGTACACAGCAGATTGAACTCTTTCAGTCAATGAATTCAAACCAATTTCAAATTTCTATGCCGAATATGGTGGAAATGCAACTGCGGATATGGTAGACTTGATTACGCAAGTTACTTTGAAGCGTGACAGCTTCTGAAGGCAAAAGGGCCGTACTGATTTCTTTCATCTGACTGTAAGAAACACTGACCAAGTCTGTTCAGCAGATTCCACGTCTTATGTTGTATATTGTATTGACTACAAAAAAATTGCGTTCCAACTGTGTTGTTATAATATAAGCCAGAAGCGAGGCAGATGTCATCTTGTAGGCCCACGTACACAGTAACATTTCTCTTCGTTGGAGAAAATCTACCTTTCTTCTACACTTTTTGCTTCCATTAGTGCTCTGCCCCGGGCCTCCAAGAGATCCATGGTTGCCATCAATTATCTCTATACAGTACCTTTCTTGATTTCCTTTGTCAAAGTCCTCCACTGTATTGACTGCATGGCAGTCTTCCCTCTTGATAAAACCAACCAATGACCCTGCTGACTGGAAGGTAAGGCTGCCAGAAAGCTGTTCTTTAGTTTCTCAACATGTTTCCCGTTCAGGGCTTGCACCTGCCTGAACTTCTCTGGGTGCTTTAGCTGCACAATGCTGATCACATATGTTCCAACGCAAGAGCCTGCAGCCTTCCATGGGAACGCCGGCCTCGTCTCGCCGCGGTTCCTCTACCTCGTCCTCCCGCCGCGCCGTGAGTAGGCCCGCTTCCTCCGACACCTCGCCCGCCCGACGGGCCCTGGGTAAGCCCGCTTCCACCGATACCTCGTCCGCCCGACGTGCCCTGGGTAAGCCCGGTTCCTCCGACACCTCGTCCGCCCGACGGGCCCTGGGTAAGCCCGGTTCCTCCGACACCTCGTCCGCCCGACGGGCCCTGGGTAAGTCCGGTTCCTCCGACACCTCCTCCGCCCGACGGGCCCTGGGTAAGCCCGGTTCCTCCGACACCTCCTCCGCCCGACGGGCCCTGGGAAAGCCCGGTTCCTATGACACCTCCTCCGCCCGACGCGCCCTGAGTAAGCCCGGTTCCTCCGACACCTCGTCCGCCCGACGGGCCCTGGGTTAGCCTGGTTCCTCCGACACCTCGTCCCTGTCCCTGATCCGGCCCCAAACGGAGCCACTCGGGGGCGAAGGTCAGCGAAGCGGGAGGAGCTACTATCCTGAGAAAAAGACGAAATGAATACGGGTTAGCGTTTTCTTGTAACATTATAAGAAGGTCAAACTTAACATCATTGGCACATGAAATATTCAAATGCATCCTTGGTTTTCCGAAAATATTTCATCTTCTTGGATAGCTCATTGAAAATTGTACTGCGTGATAAACTCCGTTATTAAGGAATGTCACAATCGAACGCTTCAGTCACAGACAATAACACATCCCTAAAAGGGAGGTTTAAAACCTTAATGTTAGTTCACGTCAAAATAAAATGTCATAATTGACCAACCTTTGCCTCTCTTCCTCCTCCGCGGCTAGCCGCTGCCTTTCGGCGGCGGCCAGCCGCTGACCTCCGCCACCCCTCTCGCCTATGTCGATGTCGACGTCCATGTTGCAAGAAATAGCCAAATTGAGTCATTTCATATATTGGTACAGAAATGAAACGGTACAAGAAACGTGACTTTCTTGTACGTGCCCTTGTGCAATGTGTTGCACAAAGGAAACATCGATATTCTGACAGTGGACAAAATGCAAATTTTCGTTTTTACCTGTAATACGCTGTTTTTCGCCTTAAATAGTTCATCAGTAAGTTTCAGTGCAAACGACAAACAGTACAAGACAGCAAATAATACTTACTCTTGTCTCGAATTCTGTGGCTCTGCCATCTCGGAATGAAAATCATGCACACTGAGCGTGTTATTTATAGTGTCAGATTTTGGGAACGGAACCTGATTGGTCACGACAAATTTTTGAAAAATAACAAAAGCACATGTGTAGCATTAATAAGCACCTGACACCATAACTGAAAGTTGTGGAAAGAATTCTTCCATCACCTGGAAAGTTGTAATTCAAAGGATTGTCCGCCAATCCGATGGTTTCCCTCCAGAGAAGTCATAATCACATTTCGATTACTGAAGAGTTCAGTGCTCGCTCCACCGTGCCGGCCAAGAATATTAACAAAAAGAAAAATGATGAGAGCATGCCATGTACTCAGAGTAAACCAGGTCAGTCTGGTATAATTGCAACACCTACCGGACATTGATGATTGGAAGTGTACACAGTTTTTTTTGTGTGTGTGGTGCTTTTGTTCTGTTCTTGATTGCATGCCTAGTAAACCGCTTCATGGCGTAATATACCAGGTTTGTACTGAACAGTACAAGCTGCATATCCAAACAGATTTATTTCATCCACTCACACCGGGAAGCACCCTTAAGTGTGGTGTGTTTTACGTGCTCGAGGTGTGGCTGTCCTCAAGCATTTAACGTCCTCTCCGAGGGACGTCCCTAACCGAAGCTAGGTACTCATTTTCACCATAATGAATTGACGACATTGGTCTCGAGTGCCTTTCCCAAGGCCACGACGTCAACGACACAAGTCAGGGGGCCCACACATTCCAACCCAGGACTTCTGGGTTCTGGGCCAAACACCCTGCCACTGCCACGCCGCTTTTACCCTGTTTGAGCACATACATAACAACATGGAAATACATTCAGGCATTTACAATGGGAATCTTCACTATGTGGAAACCCCCCAACCCATCCCCAATATGTCACACATCTGCACCCTGCTTTCACCGATAGACGCATATTATCCAGACATATTGTCCTTCCACAGCTATTTGTGGCAAACAGGTCTTCATGTTCAGGAGGTTTTCTACAGTGGTACCAGTACCCGGTCGTGTGGTATCAACTTTTAGAAAACCTTCTAAGGAGAATAATTTGCCAAAGGCAAGGGTTTGCTACCAGAGAGGTTGGTCGGCCGCGGAGGGGAAATGTGAATCTAATCGTGGACTGACTCAATTGGCCAATTCCCGATTTTTTTCCCGAATTGTACGATCCACGCACCCCCGTAGCAAGGCCTGGTGGAGGCTAACAGTAAACACGCTACTTTCATGGTCAGTTTCGGGCCCAATATATCGGTACGCTGAGTGAGTGAGAGCAAACCGAAAACGGTAAAATTACTATCGGACATTTAGGAAGGTACACAAAAAGTCTGATGCTCAGCGTACCTCGGAATACAGAAAGTTGGCAACTTTTTACGGACCATTCTGCTATCTAAAAATGACTATCTACATATTGGCAGATCGCTACAGAATGGCCCGCAAATAATGATTGGAACGCGTTTGCCATAGTTCTGATAGAGGTTGTGCACACATATTTAGTCTAGCCAAAAAAGCAATCCTGAGCATCTAACATCGAAATTTATGCCAGTACCAACCTTTTCAACTGGAAGAGTCCTTGGCGGCTTCGTCGATCCAGCCCGTCCGTAACACACCATGCGCATTGAATTCTGGGATTGTTGTTAAGGGACCAGCGGGGAATTCAAGAAGTCGATCGCTATAATGCACGCCCTGCGTTCAGGCTTCAACTCATTGTACATTTGACAAAACAAACTTGATTCAAGCATAACAATTTATTCTCTGATGAATTATGATACCCGCTTCTGGAGTGGAATGCCCCTTTAACAGTAAGATGAATTTGCTTTTTCAAATGTTAAGTAGTGAAGTCCACAAATTCATCAAACAGTAACTGGGTGGACGTAGATTACGCCCCGCCATTAAACTACGGATTGTGGTTATAGGGTGGTGGGTGGAGCTCATGTACTTCTGCAACAGGTTGCAAATCAGGCCCATACCCTCTTTGTGACAAACTGTGTTGAAAAAAAAATGAAATAACAAGGTCAGAATGATTAGGAGGCCCTGCAAACACAAGGTAGATATGTACGGCGAAACACTTCTCCCTCAGGCATGGAGTGGCGTAATCTTTGAATTCTTGCAGCATGTCAGGCCCAATGGCGAGCTTGTGCTTTATTTTTCATGACACGCCCGAGAACTTCGTCCATCTTACCCATCACTAGAAGTACAACAAGAGGTCAGACTTCATATATCCATGAAATCTTCTATTACACAAATGTGAAGGCTATTGTCATAATACTTGCCTGGTAAAGTACACATTCTACCGACTTGGAGAGGTCAATATATATATTAATGTTTACAGTTCTAATCACATTAAAGAATTTTCTCGTAGTCTTGTAGGTAGATTTCGTCCTTCAGCGGTTCGGTCAGCCAGCCGACTTTTCACACTCTGCACATCCTCCATTGTAGATTTTCCTACATGTACACATGTACTATGCTTGGTAATGACTCAGGAATTACCCCTGGGCTGTCGCAATTCCTTAAAATACGAGCCTTTGATGTCCAGGTGTGCTTAAAAAGACTTGAATCTGCCGGACATCCTCCATGTCTTAATGGGTACTAAACTAAGCCAGGTAGCAACTGAAACCAAGTTTCATGCATCCGTGACACGAAGAGCTGCCCCGGCGGCACGCAGGGAGAGACAAGGACAAGTTTGCCAATGAGTGATTGCAGATCACGCTTGGTGGCCTTTCGTTTATGGAGCCACTGGGCCACCAAAGCCGACGCAAAGCCGACACCTCGTCTAGACGGAATTGCGGGACGCGCCGCATCATGGAAACTGTCGAATTCGATGCCGAGCCATGACGGGGAGGTGGTCGGAGGGACGGACTTTTTTGCGGTTTTCTCCTAAGGCATATCTTCTGTATAGGGCAACTAGCTGCTAGCTGACGGAGGTTGTAGCTCATTCATGTGTTTAATGAATCAAACACTTTTACTGTCCTGCCAATAGATATAGACACATTCCAGTGATTTCCTGCATAGTGTATTTATATACTCTCGGCAGTGGCTGGTACAGGACTTTGGCAGCTGGTTAGTGTCACTGTGTCGAACAACCATTCAAGAAAAGGATACTTGTCATTCAACAGGTGTATCTGACTTCTGTATGAGTTCTTGCACATGTTCTCTCACTTTCTGCATATAATTTGTAATTCTGCAATATGGAAACTGTGACATCAAAAGCGAACCCATGTCAACTGCAGTTGTTTTTTATACTGAGTAACATATTCTGCACAAGTTACCGTAGCAATTTGAACTTGGCTTGAATAGCTGTTATACTTTTTCGAATGTCAGGTGCAAGATGATACAGGGCATGTTCTTCATCCTGTTCAGCAAAGAACGCACGAGCATAGTTTCCAGGCATCAGTTTGTCAGTTGCTATGTTGCAATTATTACTGAATTATACTTGTATTTCATGCAATCCCTTTCCCAACTCCCTTTCTTCACAATCTTGACATAAGCCTTGTACATAAAACGCAGAGCTATTTTTGTTCCATATAACAAAGATATGTTAACGTAGTATTAAATCTTCACCGACAACGGATGGACACATGTCTACAACTATGCGACCAAAGGGATGTAATTAGAATCTGTATTATGATCTAACTGGGATTGTTACAAAGGCAGCATTTGAGGTCTTACCACCGGTTATTGTTTCTTTGATAATCACCTATGAGGTGGACAGGCCAAACTCATAAAGCGCTTCTGCACAGTCTAAAGAAAAAAAAAAGTTGGAAGTCGTCAGTGTAAAGACACATGTTATTAGAGGCTCTTCTGTTCCTCTGTTTTCTTCAGGAATGTTAGGATTTTCCCTAAGAGCTGTGTCATGTCCATGTCGCTCATGGACATGTGCTGCGTTCCAACTGTGTTGTTAAAATATATGCCAGCAGCGAGGCAGATATCATATTGTAGGCCCACGTACAGAGTAACATTTCTCTTGGAGAAAATCTCCCTTTCTTCCACACTTTTTGCTGCTTCAAGCGATGGTTGCCATCAATATAATTATCACTATACAGTACTTCATATCAGTACAATCTTCATATCAATACAATCTATCCTTCAGTTATGCTGCTGAACCACACACAAACACACAAAAAGGAGAGGCACGCAACCACAATCTTAACTTCCTGGTAATAAAAAGAAACAATATGACGTGAACACTTCAGTCTTTTTATTAAACAATAAAAGAGCTACAAGAAACAAATGGTATCTGTGGCGATGCTTAACATGACTTTTAATCAGAACTTATTATCTAAAAATGTTACATGAGTAGATCCTGACTGGAAAGGTAACATTTGCGAGCTAAGTTTGCTTTCATGTGTTTTATGTTCTGTTAATTGTTACTACTGTGACAACACATTTTTACAAATAGTGACTGGCACCTCCAGCGCTATGCTATGATATTCGCTACATTGTGCAAGCACCATATGGTGGGCTACTCTACAGTACAAGTAACCACGGTCCAGTGAATTCTAACTGTAATGTATTTAAAGTTCGAATGTCTATCAAGCTAGCCATCAAGCTACTACTAAAATAACTTGCCTCGGTCCTAGGCAGATACGTTCAAAGGTTCTTTAGAGAAAAGTTTGTCGATTAGCAATAATCTGACAACCATGTTGGGTTCCTCTTCTGCCGCCTTGGCCTCTTGAGCCCCTTTTTTTACTGTGAATAAATAATTGTTGCAATATAATTACACCAGATGTCTTTACCAAAAACTTAGCTTTAACTACAGTCTTACTGTAACTCTACACTGTTGAGGATAACATCAATGGGATTCCTTTCAGTGATGGTGGCCAGGACATGGGTTAGGAAGAACTGCTTGATGCTGTCCCCACTGATAGATGGCCTACCAAGGAATTCTGCAAAGTAGACAAATCAGGCTCTTACATATGTCGCGGTCCTATATTATCTGGTCTACAATTGTCTATGTCATTCATGTCCTTGAACTAGCATTTTTCAGCTAACGTTAGTTTTTTTAGTCTGGTTTAATACGTACTCGTTGATAGGCACATTTGACTCCCTGGCACTCTTACCTTTAGATTATATTGGTTCGTTTTCGACCTTCAAATTCTCGGGGACTGACCTCTTCTACTTGGTCGCCCTCCTCGGTTCCATCAGCCACTCCGCCTTGGTCTGACAGGCCTTTATTGAAAAAGCAGCCAAAACAAAAGCCGATACACCGACAAACCCTAAGGGAGCCTCGCTGCCCCACGCAACCGAATACCTTCCTCAGACAGGATGTACTCAAGTGCCGCTAGAAAATAGTTCCACACAAGGACGAAGCTGCTGAGCCATCAAATAAGTCTTTGTTATTTTATAAGTGGCATTATTTCCGAATTTCGGTACACTATTTTCTCAATAAGTGTTCTAATTTAGTTGTTTTTGATGGTTTACAGCTGGTCAATTTGGTGGCGGATGGATATGTACTGAGTACTTCACGTCGTACAGTCACGCAGCTTTTGTTGCTGAGAAATTTCTAAATGTTGTGGTCGTCCGTATGTCTGTGTGGACGAATTTTTGGTAAGGAAATCGATTGAATCTGTCGGCCACTTTATCCACGCCATGTTGTAACGTATTAGAAAAGGAAGGGTGTGGTATGTGTCTTCTTATTCTTGTCTCGCAACCAACACGTCAGTTTACCCCCAGATTTTTGTCCCGAACTTGTTTTTTTTTTGTTAGGTATCGATGACATACACCCGATTTTATCCACGGTTCTTCACAAACATCTAGTATGTGAGGCCGGCCGTGCCTGACATCTGTCTGATGGATTATGTTGTTTACTCGTCCTCGTCCGGAACTGCGCACGAGGCGGTATTCTCGAACGACTTGTTAAAAGATTGTTATACTCGACATTCTGACAGGCATTCTGTCGTGTCATGTACGGCGATCATATGCAATTTTAAACCAAGAATGAGTGTTGCGTTTAAATATATTTTATGATGAAAAAATGCTGGCTAGGTCTACCCCAACGTGTTTTTTTTTTTTTTTTTTTGCTGGCGAAAATATGTCCGCTATACCTGTCATAAATGCATGACCTAGTTGATAGACATGTACTGTATTTTCTGGTCGGTCCCAACCGGCAAAAACAGGTAAAGATGTTTACTTATCATCGTTTTTTTTTGTCTGTTTATTACACAGAAGTTCCTGATATGAGGCGAACATCAGTCAGTTGTGCGGATCACATGAATGACAACTTATTCCACAAAGAACACCAACACTAAAACAGCTTCATGCACCTCTGATAAAGAAATGCCATACTCTGGTCACAAAAGCCAATATCGTTTTTCAAAGAAGTCAGCACAGCTTAGCAGCATCTGATCCATAGCAGGGGCTTTCCCAAAACTAACATTCCTCATTATTGATGGCAAATGAAATCGTGACATATCATTGATGACATTGATGTTAATTATTAAGCTTGTTGCAGAGCATCCAACTTACTCTAAGGTTGTTAGTCAGTCAGGTCTATTCTTACAGTTGTCCAGCCTCTTGGAAACCCAGACTTCGGGGACTGTGCCTCAGGCTCAGTGGGGGCTGGTTCAGCTTAGTTAGATGGATTTGTTGGTTGTTGAAGCCATAATTGAGAGAAAGGGAGAATATCTAGACATTTTTTTTTTGCCGTGACCCATACAGCCTTTTCATGCTGCGTCATTGGAATATTTCTGGGATGGTAGTAGCCTTTGAAAAATGCAAGACAAGATAAGATCATGTACCTTCACTGTAGACGAAATCCCAATACCGCATTGCCGGCATGTTCCTGATCGTACCTGAGGAATAGACATTGCTTAATGATTTAGATTTGTTTAAGATTCTATTATTAAAATGTATAATGTGATCTCTCATAACTTTATAACACTGGTTTGACGTAATCTCCAGACAGATGTTGGGGTCAAATAAGGTAACTGCTTGTTGCTGAATACTTGTTCTCATTGAAATGTGTCAAGTCCTGTCGCCAGTACCTTTACATCTGCTGGATTTCTAACTCGTGCGCTGTCGCCTCCTGTTCTTGAGCTGCAGAAAAATATTGATTGATTGATTGATTGAAAGACCTTTATTGTACATTCATGCCTCGACGGGCTAGGTATAGGTCACTGATAACAGACATAACAGACATATGCAGAGATAACAAGATACAATTTAACTAATTGAAGGTACTAGGCTATCAGCATGTACTTCCACATCGCACACAGTACATTCAGAGATTGCAGGCGTAGAAGTACACACACAATCTCACTGATAATTATGTAGTGCAAATGCTAATATTTGCAAAAAAAACGCCGGAGAATTCAGAAACCGTCTCTAGTACGGTGTCATTCATTTTGTAAGCGAATTTGATTGGAGTCTTTGATCTACTTATTGTGAGAATTTTACATAATATATCAGGATTGTTCAGGTGATGGTGGAAGCATCCAAAGGATGTCGTGCCTCTACATCTGAACACCGGTAAGATGACCCAACCCTTCTTGATGTTTCCTGTAAGGGTATAGAGTTCCAGCCCTGGTGTGTTCTGGGTGCACTTAACACGTTTTTTTTTTCTGTTGCGTACAGGTCTTGTTCATTTCTGTGCTGTGACAGGGTCAGGATAAGCTGTTCTATCTCGTCAACAGTCAGGCCTCGAAATTACTTTTTTTTTCCTGTTGTCCAAGAAGTGTTCCCAAAAATAAATTCTAACAGTCTCAGGGTGGAGTCTGCCCCTCCTGGTTCAATAGCTTGTATCCATACCAAGAACTTGATGATTTAAATAGAAATATACAAATACCTTCGTTTTCTGCACAAAATGTGGAATGGCTGTCTCATTCTGATCCATTCCATCTATGACTTCAAGCTGATATGGCCTTATTCCTTGTTCCAGGACATGGGTTAGGAAGAACTGCTTGATGCTGTCCCCACTGATAGATGGCCTACCAAGGAATTCTGCAAAGTAGACAAATCAGGCTCTTACATATGTCGCGGTCCTATATTATCTGGTCTACAATTGTCATCTTTGTCATTCATGTCCTTGAACTAGCATTTTCCAGCTAACGTAAGTTATTTTTTAGTCTGGTTTAATACGTAGTCGTTGATAGGTTCATTTGACTCCCAAGAACTCTTACCGGTAGATTCTATGGTTCGATTTCGACCTGATTGGTTTATTGAAAAAGCAGCCAAAGGATTGAATAACTCAAAAGCCGATACACCGATAAACCCTAAGTGAGCCTCGGTGCGAATATTATATACCTTCGTTTTCTGTACAATATGTGGAATGGCTGTCTTATTCTGATCCATTCCATCTATGATGATTGACACCTTTGATGACGGGTCATCAAGAGAACTGTAAACCAGACACATATCTCTGTCACTAGCAAGAGGAACGAACATTGTCACACGTACTATAAGTATATGTCTTACGATATTACAATATTGAAAATACATCAGTCTGTCAGCTATGTCTGCTGATCTGAGTTGAAAAAGAATGGCAATTTTTTTAATGTTTGCATTCGCGGGAGGCTGTTTTGTGTCGGGTATCAAAGAGAAGCGCTCATTTGAAGTTGTGAGAGACAGAGCGCTTGAATAGTTGGGCAAGTTTAACAGCATCCTGTTTTGAAAAGATTTATTTTACTTTAGAATGTAAGTGTACATGACTTGAATGTAAGAATATAACTTGACTGGTAGTTTTGTAGATAGGTCTGTCTGTATTTTGTCATATTCAAGGTCTAGCTAAATTAAGTAGGCACAGTGCTCAGATGTCTTACAGCAAAATGCTTGCCGAACATCTAGATCTGCTTGAAAATTAAGCCAGTGAGAAATAAATTACCATACGGGCAGCTGGCATCGTGGAATTCAAGCTCAGGTGGCGGCATTAGGTGTGCATCACTATAGCTGCATACAGCGAGTTGTGGTCCAGTGTAATACTATTAAGGTAAAATTTTAAAATATACATATTTTGAGCATCAGCATAGAACGCGTCTAAAGTGACACATTCTTAATTACTAATTAAATAATCTAATGTTGATAACAATTTTAAGGACTCCCTCCATTTTCTTTGGTAATCCCAAGGCAAGGGCAGTACCATTAAACTTTGAATTGTGTGTGCCGAGTCTTTGCGCATTGTTGCTTTGAACATGAGGACCAGATGTATCTGAAAGTCCTTTTTTTGTCATTTCCATGGCAGTTCACCCCTTGCAATGCGTTGCTGATATTCTGCCTTCCGCTTGTTCAGATTCCTTTTGCCAGTAGGTTCAGGTCCAGATGCTGGTGTTGACTTTCTGGTATTCCGATATTCTGGCAGTAGAGTCAAAATGCATCTTTGTCAAATGCAAGATACATACAGGCCCTTTTGTCGAGCACTTTTGAGGGGGTGCGTCTTGGTCTGGAGTGATGAGAATGATGGCAATATTCAGTACATGTGACACAGCTAGGATCATCAAATCCCCCATGTCACCAGCAAAAACATCTCGTCGTAGGTACTGCAAAACATCAGTCTGAAAGTTCACCTCAGGCGCAAACTCTTTGTAGACATTCTCACTGTTGAGCCATTCATCCACTATTTGCAGCTCGCCGGCGTATTGCCAATGCCTCATGGTCAGTATTACAGAAAGGCTCCCCAACACAGAAAAGATCTGGGAATAACATTGACAGGCATTCCTGAAATGCTGAAAGGTGTTAATGCATTGGTTTTTTGTAGCAATTGGAACAATTGTCTTTTAATATATCCAGTAACGAGGTCGATGCAAGTCAGAAGTCTGTCTCGTAGCTTTGTCCCTGTTCTTGGCGTCCAAAGTGATGCTCGATGGCTTATCTTTTTTATCACTCGTCACCTCATTCTCTCCACTGCCGTCCGACATACCCGCAACATACGTGCATACTGTAATCCCATCGTTTTGGGCTTCAGGGTTCTGCCAATGAAGTGTGGGGCACCGTTACTCCACGAAGCCAATACAAAGAATTTTCAATCAGACGGCATTCTGGTTGATTGCGCTTTTTTGTGTGAAGGGGTTATATCCTACTCGTCATCGTCAATGAGCATGGCCTTCCTGCAAAACCTATTATGGAAACGAAAAGTTAATGAAGGTTTTATACTGACTTGATCCTATTAGGTTCCATAATACAGACAGTTTTTTTTATTATTTACACCGGCAGAACGGTACAAAATCTTCATGCAACAAAAGCTTTGTGTAGGGAACAGTGGTATGTCTGAAAGTCCTTCTTTCCTCACCTTCAGATTCATTTCCATTGTCATCTAATGCAATGTTAACTGGCTTTTGTTCTGCCCCTTGTAGTTGTTCTTGCCGTTACCGTAGCTCTTGCAACTGGCCTCACAGCATCCTGTGGTGTACTACTTACTAATACCAAGTGAAGGTAAATGTGTACTTTTGCCTGGTCCGTGTTGGGCTTTTCAACACTTGCCGAAGTCTCATACTGGGGCATCAGCCACTGTCATTGGAGGAAGAACATGCTTAGAAAAAACTACAAAGACTAAATACAAAACTATATACATCGACTGGGATATCTTAACAAATTAAAGTGATTGGTATATATTGAGATAGACTAGTTTAGGAGCTGCATATGTACATGTAATTGCTAAAATTGTAAGAAGTCTGAAAATCCGATATCCATGGCTCAAAATAGGAGCATCTTTCTGAACGTAATACTTTCAGATGTACTGTTATAACTTTTTGTTACCGTTATATCAGCCTTAAACCTTGAAGGAAATGCCAGGTAGACATTTTTCTTCCCATCTTTTCCGAGAAACAGGACTGTACAGTCCCTGCTCGTGCCTGCTCGAACTTCTTCCACTGACTCATTGATTTTGCAGTTCATTTTTCCACCTCCAGAAGTCTCGCTGTCCACGATTTCCGGTAGTTGGTCTGTAAATGTCTCACCTATGCTACAATAAAGACCGCCCTACAATAATCGCATAACTGAAGAGACTCACTGCAATACTACAAACCCGTTCTCGAAAAGTTTAGAAAGGAAATACACAAAAAGATTAAAAAATAATCTCTTTAACCTTGAGCTATCAAACGCCCTAAGCTTCCTGAGAAACGAACTCTGGAAGAACTGAAGAAATGAATGATGCACTCCTCAATCCGAACGGCAGTCTGGTGTCAGTAAGCCAGGTTGTTCTGCCTCTCTAGAGCCTGACAGCGGGACAAGATTGCTGCTTCCTGGCGTGTTTTCTGAGGATAAAAGTGTGTAACGTTATCACAGTGAAAACGGTGCACATCAACAAAAAGGAAGCCTGGCAAATACAGACTCCGCCCACGTCAACGTGCGCGTTCAGGCTGAGTAGTATAACGGACACCTCTTACAGTTTCTGGCAGCAAAAGTGAGCCAGCAAAGCAGCCTTAAACAAGAACAAAAATGTCCATATTTACCCTAGGGGTGGTGGTGTTACCCTGGTTGTTGTAATTGTTTCCATGTGTGCATTTCGTTCTTTTTCGAAGCGGTTGCCAAGAGCTGGAAAATATCTCTCTCTGTCTTTGTGCAGTTCAACGTAGTCTCCATTTCCTTGATCAGTTTGCCATGCTCCGACATTGACATATTAATTTAAACGCTGTTTTTCATTTCGTCGAGCTCTGACACGACTTTCTGCAGCTCTTCCTTGCTCATCTGCAGCTTAGCCTCCGATTCTTCCAGCCTGCCGTCGTCACGTTGAGTTCAGACTCAAGTACCTCGTTGTTGAAACTAATCTGCTCTAAGTCGCAATTTCAACCTTGGTTGATCGCGGCTGTCTCTAACAAACTATAAAGATTTTCTTCCTCGACCTTGCCCTGACTGTCGCAGATTCCTCTGTGAAGTAAAAAAAAAACAGAACGATAATTACAGTTACAAGTAATTACAACTCATCCACTTGTTTGTTGAGTTGATGGTATTGCTGATGTAAATGCTAATCAGATGTCACTGTGAAGGTAGTGGCTTGACCCCTGACCGCGACCTTGGAGCTTTGCCCCACTGGTGATTGATGGCATCTAGTACGTCCGCCAGCAGGTGGAGGAGCGTCATTGGCAGAAAGCTGTTGGGTTCTGGCTTTGTGAGTCTGGTGTTGTATGCCTTAGGGGAGTATGCTGTATCAAGCAGGTTAAGGTAGTAGTCGTCCTGACCTGTACCAAATCAGAATGGGACTTTAGGAAGACATCGTCCCCACTAAGGTCTACCGGTTTCTGGGGCATCTCTGCGGTCTCCCTTGCTGTAAACAGTTCCTCAATGTATTCTAAGTTTGGTTTAATGGTCATACGCACCGTGAAGCAAACACATCACAGAAAGAACAAGTAAAACTTAAACTTGTCTTCTGTCTAGTCTCAAGCCTCTTCCCGTGCTCGCCAGCACCTCCGGTAGAAGTTTCTAATGGTATCTAGCGCCACCGTCAGGAAGCTATCTACGATAGTCAAGGCCGGGTTTTCGGCTATAGCACCGGGTGTGCGCGACACTTGACTTTACAAGACCGATGACCAGTTCCATCGGGTTAAAATCATAATTGTATGGTGGCAGTTTAACAATTGTTATATTAAACGGTACGAATATGGCCTGTTATTCAGCTTCGTTGTGAATGCTGGCATTGTCCTTTACCAGATAGGTGTTTATCATGAACGGTGCTTGTAAACAGTTTTTGCATACTTAACGGTTAAAGTTTCCCTGGATCGGGAGGACATTGACGAATCAGTCCCAACCCACAATCGCCAGCGCAGACCACTTATGTCCGGGGTTGTGTATTTTGTATTTTATTGTGAAGTCCTTCATTAGTCATGGCGTTACGTTAACTTAAGGATGGCCAGGGTGTCCTTCTAAAGGTCCAAGGTCGCTCTCGAACGCAGCTCTCATGACCTACACAGCTGTCTCCCTGTTCCTCATCTGCAGGTGCAGCTTACAAGTGACGACTGCTCCACCACCTTTCTTTGCAACTTTGGGCCATGGATGGTACGACTGGACAGATGATCGACCCATACCATAACAGATAAAGGAAAACAGAAGCAATTGAAGCAGTATATTATAGACACATGTATATTGTGGTGCTGCGTGGGTATGTCAGACAGCGGGGGCATGGCGGTCACCATAGCATCCTTGGGCATGGCGGTCACCATAGCATCCTTGGCCATGGCGTTGCTTGGCTCCGGCACAACAGACATGCGAAAACCCTTCGATAGATGTGGTACCTATGCAGAGTCGATTTTTCTTAAGTTGCAGTCCGTCACAGATTTTGTATCATGGGGCCTAAACTGAAAGAGACCAGTACTCATCTTCTGCTTCACGTGTATGTGCTCACTTAAGTGAGGGGGAGGAGTTTCTGCCCGGCTTTTGACAAGTGAACGTTTGTGTCAAGCACAGACTTCTGGTTAACCCACTCTGGAGGCCCAAAGTTTACCATGACCTTCTTTGCAGGCTTGAAGAATTGGACCTTCACCTGCCCTTCGTCCTCCTCACCCTCCTTGTCCTCCTGGTCTTCAATTCAGCACTTTCCCTACATAGACACAGCGGTCGGGTTCACAGGCCGCAGAACTGGAAGGATGGTTCTACCATTAATTGGTTTCCTTTACCCTCTGTTTTAACCCAGTTAAACCCAGACGCTCAGATCATTATTATATAGAAGTGATTACGTCAGAAGCAATGTTGCTGCTCAACATGCCCCACTTTAAAAAAACGGATATCGATATCAATCCCGGCTGGTTGGGTTGGTGACGAACACCGAGAAGTACGATGCTTATGGATGATGCCAGAACTTTTGGGAAGCCCTTGTGACAGATCTCGCTTCAGACATGAGCAAATACAAGAAACTATATATATGTACAGCTGTCAAAATAAATTATACAAAGAAATATGCCTTTTCAAGTATAAAGTAGTACAGTCCAGATACAATCTCTCAAACAGTAACTGGGTGGACGTAGATGAAGTCCCGCCACTACGGATTGTGGTTGTCTGGTGGTGGGTGGAGCTCATGTATTTCTCCAACTGTTTGTAAAATAGGCCCATACCCTATCAGCAGCTGTAAAAAAGGAATGATTATTTTGTGGTTTACCATAACCATCCATTGACAAGCGGGTGCCAGCGCATCTGTCGCTTTGGTGTAACTAAAGCTTTGGCCTGGTCGGCTAAAAATCAATATGAACTGTCAGTCTTTAAACCTTTATGCTCACTTATGTGAGATTTCAAAAGTTCCAGACTTTTATGACCACAGAGTCCCACAGACAGGAACCGTTTTCATC
>NW_023365723.1:482776-483871 GCF_000003815.2 Branchiostoma floridae
GACAATAGGTTTGATTGTAGTACCGACTCTGCTTTGCATTAACGATCAAAGACAAATCGGTTTTGATCCTACGAATAAAAACAGCATTGAAAGAGACTTTCAAACATTGTTGTTGTTGTGTTTTGTTTTGTTTCTCGACAGCGGCCGGGGAGAAGGCCCTGCATGAGCTGGAGTCCCTTGAAAAGAGAGTGAAGGCAAACCACCAGCTGGTCAATGGTAAGTCGACGAACACATCGTCTTGTCAATCTGGAGTCACAGAGCGGCTTGCTTGGTCTTTCAGCTTGGCAGTACTCAACCTCTTTCACACGTCACATTACTTGTCTAATTCATGGTATCAATTGCTATATTTTCTTGTGAGCCTAAATATCAGATCTGGTCAAAGTTTGTGAACGAGGAAGCATGCTTTATCAATGTGATATGTTGACGTTATTTTGTTACTCTATAATACAGATCCTGGGTTTCGTGAGCAGGCTAAAAAGGCTCTAGGTCTGGTCAAAAAAAGAGCCAGCAACATGGATGCTTCACAGAGAAAGAAAGGTTCGTCCTGCACAATCATATTTGTAGACAATGAGTCAGGTCTTACTCGGGGCCTTCAGTAGGTCTTTCTCCTTTCAAGAACAAGACACCATAACTTGTGACGCACCTGGGCCAAATATGATAATTCTTAAAATCAAATCTAACCCCTTAAATTGTCGCTTATCCGCGTCTTGGGCTTCATTTTCCACCGTATCTGACACTCCTTCCGCGACTTTTTGCTTTACATAGACAGATAGTTGGACAAACGCGCTTTTAGCTAAGGGCACAACCGATACGTGCTGTCTACGTGCCATAACGTGTGCAGTCTTTTGGGAACCGTAAGTGGTCCCGTACGAACTCGGAGGGAATCCGAAGGAGTTTGGAGCACGCAGACACGCCGTAAAACTTTACGTGCAGGCAAAACTTTGTGTGCCATCGGGCTGCGGATTCGCCTCCACCGCGTACGTGCCAATACGGGCGACGCGCCTGCCCTGTACAGCCTGAACGTTTACAGAAATACTTGGCGGACGTGGCCTCCCAAAAAAACGTACGGACAAATTGCACGTACGGCGGGTTGTG
>NW_023365723.1:483971-490725 GCF_000003815.2 Branchiostoma floridae
TATCTGAGAGTGTAGTGGTTCAACCTGTACATGTTTTTTAAGTATTGCCTTATCTTCTTATTCTAAGATCATTGTGGAGAGTCGAGATTCAGATCTAGAGATCACATATAATTAAAGACAACAAAATTACAAAGTTTTACTACGGTGTAGGGATTTTCTAATGATCTTCTCTCACGAACGCCATGTACGCAATGGAGTTGTTCATGCACCGTGCGAGTGATTGAGTCAGTACGGTTTCATTGTTCGGCATGAATGCATTCCGTAGCATTCTTCAACCAGATAGAAGGTAACATACATTCGCAAAATTCCACCAGGTGCCATTATATATACCGCCACCTCCAAAAACGTTGTTATAGAGGTCTTCTTAAGATTGTATTCAACACGTAAATATTTAAATTGTATTAAATTTATTGTATTTAACATTTTGTGTTCAAGACAATCTTGGAAAGACCTCTATACCATCATTTTTTGAGGACGCGGTATTATGGCACCTGGTGGAATTATGATAGTCGATGTTAGAAGGAAACCACAAAGACAAACACGATCATTTGGAGTCTCTTCAGACCAGCCGCACGCGTTGTTTGGAAAGTCCGCGACATTTGTCCTATTCCAGTGTTCCACTCGATTCGTACAGTAAAATGGAAATGGAAAGCAAAAACGTCTAAAGAAACAGCTCTGGCTGCCGCATTGGTTGGACTACTAATTTTGTTGGAAAAGTAGGATCATCTGGTAGAATCATATGCATCACAGATCTGAGACTGGTTACGTGCAAACAAATTCTCCAATAGATATTGGCTAACAATATACATACAGTATCGCCTACGTTTATATTCCGGTCCGACGCGTTTTACACGCGATTTAATCTCCATTAAAAGTCGTGCAAATTGCGATTAAAAGTCGTGCAAATCTCGATTAAATCGCGATTGAATCTCGTGCACTAATGAGCTGTAAACGCGTGTAGCTATCTAATTAAAAAATCTCGTGTCGTCTGTAAACGCGTTTACTCCCGGCAACCCCGCTGACTCTAAACAAAAGGCTTTATTCCGACTGCCCCGCCCCTTCGTCGGGCATTTCGACGACGAAATATTTTGTTCGTTAATGAGCAGTCTTTACTTTTAGAAATTTGCATGAGACTTGTTAGTCGTCATTTTCACGTATTTGTTGATAATTGGTGAATAATACAGTGGCTGGACAGCGCCGCGGGTGTCTGCAATATTGCCCGAAGACCGCTGACGCATTTCAGCTAAGATCGTAGAAGAAGTTTACATTTACCAAATTAGTATATCGACATTCTCTCCTGGTACCGATTGCTCAGACTGAGTTAACCCTATTTAGACCGGGGGGGCTTTTGAGGCCCGCGCTAACTTCGATGTCCTATAACGCCAGAACCGCTTACGCTAGAGCCACCAAATTTGATGAGTTTTCCTGAAATATTGTTGGCAACAATTTTAGGAAGTTTGACAAATTTTCCCTTTTTTCTTGTTGCCATGGCAACCGTTTGTTGACAGGCAGTTTTGCCAAAAATCACTATTTTTGGTTCTAACAATGTATTTTTCACATTTATTTGCTATATTGCTGCAATTTTATTACATAAATAAAATCTTATATTATCTAGCATATCTTTCATAATTATATATGCATAAATTATGCTAATTTGATGACGTCATCAGCCCCAAATCCAAGATGGCGGACCGAATGGCCAGATCAAGAATAGCACGCTAATTATCCCTTAAAATTTGAAACTACCTAGTATTTTTTCATCAAAAACCATCTAAATGAATGAATTTAGTCTATTTCCATTGCCCTTTGTGATTATTTGTTGCAAAAAATTATTTCAAAAATTCAAGGTCTTTCCCAAGGGCTCTTTATTTTGCTTTCTGCCACCAATGGGCCATAGCAACATAACATACATGTAGGTATAAACATATACTCAACAGGACAATGAAATCATAAATAATTAGACACAAGTTACAAATGAAATCAATAAAACAAGCGGCCAATTGTGCCTAAATTAAAATGAAATATGATCCATATAAGGGTAGAACCAAAATCATAGTTATAATATTGTACAACATCGATGAACAATAGTGAAATCATAAAACCTGATAAGGACATGAACTTATAAGGAACATACAACAATAGCTCAATGAATACATAAATCAAAAGAACAAAAACCATACAAGGATTAGTCCTCTCAATTAGTTACGTCAAATGAAAGTAATTGCACATTGACACAAAATAAATCAAAAACATATGGAGGACAAAGGTTAAGTAGACAAGGACGACAGAAACGGTTGTTGGTCATTGATATAGCTGTATCTTAAAGCAAAGGCCTTGTAAATAAACTTTCCAAGCTTTCTTGTCAAACTTACAGTGGGACCAGACATTAATTCCTTGAACTTGTGTGGGTCCGGTCGTGTGGCGTAATATTTTGGCAGGTGTTGTATTCTCAAACTATTTAAAAATGGGCATTCCATTACAAAGTGATATTCATTTTCAATGATGCCTTCCTCACATAGAGGACATAATCTATTTTGCCTGTCTATATTAGTATGCCTACCTGTTTCTATGCTTAGCCCATGTGCAGCACATCTCAGCTGTGCTAGTGCCTTTCTGTGATTAAAAACATTAATAACACTCAGATACTTTTCTGTCTTAAATCTGTCTTTGATTAAGCAATATGTGTCTAGCCTATTAGTGTTTTCAACTTCATAGTTCCATCTTTGAGTTGCCTGTAGTTTGGACCTTTTTCTAAAGATTTCAAAAAATACTTCCTTATTACTTACACCTTGGCCATACCATGCTTCTTGCAAACCATGAGAAAACAGCAGCAGCTTTACCAGGCAGCAAGGTGGTGGATATAATATGGCGGAGCCCAACACGTATCTTAGATGTGCATGACGTCATTTTTTGACGTCATATTGACGTCATTGATGTTGCTATTGGCAACGCAAGGCGTAACAAACATTCTTATTATGTTATCTGCACTTGTTGTTACATTTTTGTAGCATAACTTGAAGTTTTCTGAGAATTCCCTTTTTCCATGGGTTTGGCCAATATAATCAAATTGATGACGTCATACTTACGTCATCTTACGTCAACGTAACGTCAAACGTCATTTGTCTATTAAATATTACGTCGACATTATGTCCTAAAAATTTGGTGGCCTTACGGTACGTCGTTCAAGAGTTATAGGACTTAGAAGTGGAGGGCCTCAAAAGCCCCCCCCCCCCCGTCCAGGGATGACCAAAAAAGCCCGGTCTGAATAGGGTTAAGTTTCTATACTATATTTTGATTAGTAACTTTTTGTTTTGCTGGTGTTGTGTTGATGCTTTTTTATTTGTCACGAAATGTGCATTTCTCGATAAAATTGAACACGTTACTGCTCGTCCTCCAGCACCGTCGAAGGGGTACAGATTTACAAAACATAAACCAAGGAGCCTTCATAATCTTTGATGAAAGCTCCTTGTTTGAACATAACACAGTACGATAATGTAACTTCTCAAATCGAATGCGGATTTGTATTGGATGGGTATTAAAGCCGTTCCATTTTCGTTACAGTGGCCCGCGAAGTGGCGAAGATACTGGGGAAAATGGAAGCCCAGATGGTGTATCAAAAGCTGCATAAGTAGAGTGACAAAGCGGTGCGTGTTGACAAGTACTAATACAGAAATACATTGATACACTTATATCTAATAAAAGAAGACTACAGTGTACTCTATATATATTACGTGTAGCTATAATTTACTTCATGATATTCACATGAACAATCGTTTGATGTTTCTTTATGCGGTTTATAGGTTGTCCAATCATCACCAAACGGCAAAATGTTTAAAGATTTTTTTTCTAATAAATCTTGTTATGTTTGATTTTCTGTTCAAAACAAGAGTTTGGCGTTTCACTTTTGGCAATGATTTAGACTTACGAGGTTTTGAAAATTCAATACATTGAAATTTGAAATTTGAAGAAGGAAAGCACGTTGAAGCCTATAGGGTAAACAGCTGAACAGTCCTTGAGAACGGAACATCTTGTACAAATTATTAAGTTTTCTCTTGTTCTTTTCTTTCCACAGTCTCAATGAAAGCAGCACAAGCGTAGAACCAGTGTGGCCGACACTAACACGCTAGTTTTAGTTCGTTCTAACAAATAAGTTGTAAACTGAGATATTCCAGGTACAGACTGCTTTGCATAGCTACAGTTTTAAATCAGGCTTACAAGTTACATACATTCTCATAATTTCGCCAGGTGTCATTATACCGCCACCTCAAAAAACCTTGTTATAGAAGCCTTCTCAAGATTGTCTTCAACACCTAAATATCTGAATTCTATTACATTGAAGATATTTAACATTCGGTGTTGAAGACAATCTTGCGAAGACCTCTATATGAACGTTTTTTTGAGATGGCGGTATAATGACACCTGGTGGAATTATGAGAATGCATGTTATGTCAATGAAGATGTATCGATTTCATTTTTGTGACAAGTGTAAACGTCTTCTATTTTTGACACTTTTATGTTTATCTTAATTCATAAATCGACAATATGGTAACACTGTAGGATTATGCTTTATTTCAAATTTTGAAAAAGTACTATGAAGACGTATTTGTAGCTATACTGTATCTTGCTCTTGTTAAAAAACCGAAATGCTTATTGTTTAGTCCTATACTCCACATGGTATCCGATCCAGAGGCTAGTTTGTGCCTTGTATTTTCGAGTTTTTCTTGGTGTCTTGGGTCTTGGGGTATAAAGTCGGTATCACCTGTTCTTGTTAGAGACTGTGAAGAAAATCAGGTCAAATAAAGCTTTGCTGCTAAAAAATAAATAGTTTTCATCCCACTTCTTTTTCTTCTTGACCAATTATAACACATGTTATAAAAACTACCAACTAAGACCACGACGCACTAGGGAACTCTATTGACATTTTTTTTCTGTCTATTCGGATAAAATGTAACTATGCAGTAGATAAGACATGCATGCCAAAACTAATACATGTATGCAATTTCATGTGTACATTGTCGAATGGCAGAGATTTCTTGATACCGATCTTGAAAGACTAAGGCCATTTTTGTGGAAGATAGACCGCAATAACATTATCTTTTATAGCCCTGGATGTATACGTGAGGATGGCATAAATAAAGGGGGAGGGGGGGCTGCCGATGAAAATAAGAAAATAAAGAAAATCAATGGACTCTAAGCCTTCTCACATTAGTCAGGACGCATGTGCGGCGACAGGAATTCTAGGTAATATGTCAAAGCACTTACACTACGAATTGAACGTTTACTCCCTTTCCTAATACACGAAGAAAAAACAGGATTTGTTAAACAGAGATATATAGGGACAAACATCAGGCGTATTTATGACACAATAGATTATTACGATAAAAAGAAGGAAGCGGGATTGTTGATGTTTCTGGACTTCAAAAAAGCTTATGATAGTATCGAACACTCCTTCATACTAAAAGTACTAGAAACTGTAAACTTTGGACACAATATGATCAAATGGGTTAAATTGCTATACACTGATATAACAAGCTGTGTGCTTAATAATGGCTATATATCTCCATGGTTAGTGTCATAGAGTGTAAGGCAGGGGGATCCACTGTCATCTAGCTTGTTTATGATCTGTATGGAAATGTTAGCTTCAGCAGTTAGAGCAGATATAAACATAAAAGGTTTACAAGTGTATGGAAGAATACAAAAACTTTCAATGTACGCAGACGACATGACATCACTACTACTAGATATACCATCTGCACTGAACCTGTTAGAAACGGTGAACCTCTTTAAGGATTGTAGTGGTCTTGATCTAAATTATGGAAAAACTGAAGCTATGTGGATAGGCTCAAACAAAGGTAGACAAGATAAGCCACTCCCTATCCGTTGGCCTGACGGTTCCATTAAAGCACTGGGCGCGCACTTTGACCATGACAAACATAGATCTTATAAAGAAGACCTTGATAAGAATTATACAAAAATGGTACAAGCGTGCAGCATATGGAAACAACGAAACTTGACCTTGATTGGTCGGATATTGATTGTGAAAACCATCGGCATCTCTAAGTTGATCTATATTTGTTCAGTCATGCATGTCCCTCCCCAATTTGTGAAACAAGTAAACGAATACATATTCAAGTATATCTGGCGAGAGAAACCTCCAAAAGTAAAAATGAAAACTCTGATTGGCAAAAAATGTCAAGGTGGACTTAAAATGATCGATTTTAATGTAATGAACAAGGCCTTAAAAGCCAAATGGATTAAAAGATTTGTCATGGACCCATCAAAAGAAAAAAAGCACTGTTTGCAAGATGGGGAGGCTTCTTGTTGTTCCGATGCAATTACGCTACTTCTCAGTTAAATCTTAACGACATGCCCCCATTTTACAAAGATGTTTTAGTTGCATGGGAAGAAGTGATGGAATATGAACCCAAAACACACAAATATGTTCGCAAGTTTTGTGGAATAATAGATTTATTTTAGTAAAGAATGCACCAATATATTACAATTATCTATCTGAACGATTTGTTGTACGAGGATGGATCTTTTCTTACAAACAAAGACCTACACAATTTATATGGTTTTGACCATGGATTCAAGACAAATAATGATTTTCAATTCTATAAAAGCGGCAATACCAAAAAATTGGAAAGATAATATTAAAAAGAATGGGAAAAAGTGCACCTCTAAAAATATCATTGAATACACGGAGAGAATCCATCCCCTCACAACAACATGTAAACAGAAAAATAAAATCGAA
>NW_023365724.1:0-1909 GCF_000003815.2 Branchiostoma floridae
GAATTCTCCAACCCACTTGTTTGGAGAATGTCCCTACTCGGCCGGCTGACTCCCCTAGCGTACTGTATTTACTCTATTTGACCAATTTCTACAATTAGACCACCAAACCACGAAGCCTGGTAGAGGCTAACGCAAAGTTGCTACTTCGGGTGAATACGCTATCCCAGATATACACAGGTGCGGCCACACGGGACATGTATATGTGTGCCGGATATATCCAGGTTTGGCAGTTTAAGGGTTAAAAAGTGCTCAACACATAATGAATGATATCAATATTTTTTCCTGTATTTTTACATAAAACGCAACCACAAAAAGTAGGCATTTTTTATACTGAAATGAATAGAAATCAGAAACCCATCAACGAGGTTTCGAACAGTTAATGCAATGATATATATTGAAAAAAGTGCATAAAAATATGCGTTTTAGTTTGAAGTACAGTAAATGGGAAGCCGAACCTCACTGATGAAACCTAATTCAGTACTACAATGATAATAAAACACGTATATATGTATCGATAACCCAGCAAACAAGCATACTCTGGCCTGCTTTATATGATTGTTGATAGTTTGCTCTTATGATTATTTGTTTAGATTTAAATTAAAATGCTTTTCCACACCTTTCGTTATACAGGGGCGATGCCCATCTCCATTACTATAGCCCTTGAGCCACACAGCTGTACAAGCACTACAGCAGGGGGCTGTTCCACTGTTTTCGATATGGAATAAATCGTGCCACCTTTTTTATCATGGACCGTTATTTCTTGTGATACTGATATGTTGTGTTGGCTATGATATTGTAGACATGTTATATCTAAGCATGCGCCTGTCAAGACGTGGACGCATTTCATATGCTATATCCTTCAAAAGATCATCTGTATAGATAACTCTACTTCACCTTTATCCGTGGGGTAGCCTATATCCGTTGTTTGCCAAAACAGCGCATTTAGGAATATCAAGTTGACGGACAGTTGTTTCAAATTGTCATATTTTCAAAGTATAGCAGTTTGAACTCACATTTCGTCAGCATAATAGCCCTAAATACCTTGATTTTGAAAGCAACAGATATAGGTTACCCTGCGGATAAAGGTGAACTAGCGTTAGGCCGAATCGAAACATCTTACGACACATCTAGTAGAATATGCTTACTTTTCCAAGCTAATATACCGATCCTATAGCTGTACCCACCTTCATCTATACGTATAAATGCACAACAAACAAATAAACAAATGCAAACATTGACAGCCCTGTGACCGCTCTCTCTCTGGTTATACAGACGACTACCGTTCTCCCATTGCTTGAGCTCCTAATCGTGATGGACAATCTGGATCGGTCTATTAACGTCTGTACGCAGCAGTGTTGTTTGTAGCGAAGGGCCAGCCCAGTGTAATCATTAATTACAATAATCACGTATTGAGGATGCACGACCCGTCACTCCACTCATGTCAATCTTGTATTATCAACAATCCGATGTCCATGTGGCCGCTTTACAGTTGATTTTCCAATTAGGCCACAGCAAGGAGCTTTCATCAACACTCATTGTATGGCCACAGCAAGTAAATTTTATGGATGGCAACCTTAGTAGAATGGAAACATAGTGAGATAGGACGAAAAAAATAAAGATGAATAGGTACAAATAGGGGTGGGTACCGGTACAGAATATTCAGGTCCAGGTCCGGTTCAGGTCCATTGGATGAGGTCCGGGTTTGGACCTAAACCTGCACCTGGTTCAGTATGAGAGAACTTGTGAATGGACGATGCTAAAAAAATGGTCCATTTGTAACAAACAAATCTGTTTTGTAGAGTATTCGACTCCCACTGGCGTCTCAAAATACTACAAGGCTAACTACCTCTGCATTGACTGTAAAACTTGGTAGAAGTGACTATAGACTCTACTCTACTTCGCTCTGTTA
>NW_023365724.1:2851-16266 GCF_000003815.2 Branchiostoma floridae
GTAATCCTGATTTAACCCCAGTTCAGTTTTAAATGCATGTCCAGAAATGGACGTATTTTCACTTTTGTCCGCTGGGTAGCATATTTCCGTTGTTTTTGGTAGGTTCAAATTGTAATATTTTGAAACTGATTCCATCCATTAATACCGTTTTCTTAAACAACAGATATAGCCCCCCCCCCCCCCCCCCCGATAAAGGTGAACTAACGTTGTTTGTTTGTTTGTGCCTTTATCTCAACTCGATATACTCCATCGGCCTTCAAGGCCGCTTTTCGTGGAGGTCGAGCTTGCATGGAGGAATTGAGGGGTCAACTAATCATATTAATATTAACACAAAATTTGTATTGATCATACAGAGAATAAAGGAATGCTAAATATACATCATCATCGTTCGGCTGCAGCGAAAGAATACTAATAATGAAAACAAATAATAATCATTAGCTCGTTGATTCCATACTCGTTCGTGGATCGCTACCGTGTCACTAGTCTTTGAAACTAGAGATTGAGGTTGCAGCTCTGGCTTCTGGTACTAGTGAATTCCAAAGAAGTGAACCAGAGTAAGCTAGTGATCGTCTGTAGACCTCTCTCACTGGCTTAAGGTGGGGTCACACCTGCGTATATATCTAAGTCCATATGAGGCGCGCGTGGGAGTATTTGCCTCCACCAGGCTCCACAGGTCGTTGCAAAATTAATAGAAATTGGACAAACGTAAACAGGTAACATATCAGACGAGTTAGCTGGATCGCTAACCATACTTCTTATTCAGCTAACTCATCTGGCATGTTATGTATCTATATTTGTCCAATTTGTACTATTTTTCCCGCGACCTGCACATGTGGAGTCTGGAAGAGACTAAGAGCTTCATACGCACCTAAAACGGACTTGAATATATACGCATGTGAGACCCCACCTTTACGTACTAATAAAAGATCGAAAGCACTACGTCTGCTGGTCCTGACTGATGTCCCTGCAGTTGTGTGCTGCGATATTGAATTGTCGAGAACTTCAAACAGTACCAACCACCCCAACTTTTTCATTCTAATTGTTAATGATATAGAAATAATATGTTAGTCTCATTATATTCACGTTGAAATAATCTAAGAACAAAATGTTGTCCAACATTCATAAACGTAACAAAATGTTGTGTTTCTGGTAAACCGATTGACCCTTGCAAAAAAATGACTGGCCATAGCTTTTTTGAAGCCACTGGCAAATTGTAACAAAGGACATCTTTATGACTAATCTTAGGACAGACTTCTTGTATTTTAGAATCCGTGAACATTTTTGCTTTGAACAGATGATGTGAGAATGTGTTTCAAACTTTGTTCTTCTTTGATTATTTTGTTAAATACTTACACTTGTTCAATGTATTATCTGCATAATTTCAATATGTTGAAAATATCAGTGCCCTGATGCATTTCAATTTTACATTGCTAATCTGTATTTGTTGGCTCATTTCGCCTGAGATCTTTCTAATAAAGAGAATCCCGACCTACCGACTCGAATTTTTCAGAAATACAACTGGAAACAACATTTGTATGCTAGGCCTTACTCAAATATCAGAAGGATCTTCACAAAGACGTGTTCAAAAGGAGCCTATTATAGACTACTGCTCTTTTGAGTTGATGCACAAGGCTTATCTTCTTTAGCGTATGATATGTGTTTTTATGTGGGGTTCCGACTACTCTCTCTTCGCAGGCGGTAGCTGAATATAACGATAACCTAATAGACAGACCTGAATTGCAAGGGTCTGGAGAGGCTGCCATTCGACAATAACCATATAAAGTGACCTCAATACAACAGACATTGCCCCAAGTGCTGCCAGGACTGTAGGTTTTGAACCACTCATACCGGGAAGGGCCCCTGTTCTTTTTGGTAAGTGAGGAGAGTTCTTTAACGTACTCTAGGTGTGACTCTCCAAATATTTAACCTATCTGAGGACAGTCCTAACTGAAGATATGTACTCATTTCCACCTGAGTGAAGTGAGGAAAGTGCTTTTCCAAAGAGCACTAGATGAGTAGCATATCAACGGATTCTAATCTAGGACCTCTGGGTTATGGGCCAAGCGCTTGGCAGTTATGTCACATGACACTTTCAACTGCAAATTAGTTCCAATAAAAATAAAGTCTCTCTCAAATCAGATTCACCTTCAAGTCGTGACTAACATTAAATTCTCTTCACTGCTTAGCAGAGGTGTCTCCATCTTTGGTCTTCTTCTCTTTCGGTCCCATTCAGTTTGAGAGCTAATGACATTGACTTTAAATGTTATTCTATCATTTTAAGTTAAAATGATAGAATAACATTTAAAGTCAAATAAAACTTTTCATCAATTTTCTGTCATAAGTTCAGATTTTTTGGAAGGACAGTTTTTGTCCACCGTAACTTATGAAAAGCAAACTTCCATGCTGGGGCGGAGGGAAAGGTCCGGGAGACAACCATGCGGCACAAGTAAAACTTAGAGCAAAACAAAGAAGAATTCACACAGACAATTTACACATCACATCTTGAATATATATAATATATACCCTCATATGGTGTTAGAACTAAACAATTCATGTGACTTGTGCCCAATCAACTACATTTCTGGTATGAACAGTACAAAGGCACTATAACAGTCTGTTCAGGTGGAAGACCTCTTTAAAAATATAAACTGAAATAATTGTGACTGACAGCAAGTTTGTAATAACTATGTTAACACAAGACTAAAGCATCTCTTAGTTTCCAATATACAGTGTTTGGGTAACGTGCGGTTACCTTTCATGGTGGTGGAAGTCGCACTGGACAGTGGTCGACATATATAGAAATCGTAATGCTTACGTCTGTGGGAAAATTCAAGGGACCGCCAAAAAGCGGTTGTAGTGGTCAGTGGGTCATTATGCAGACTGAGGTGGTCAGTAGACCAGGTTTGACTGTAGCGAGATGCTCATTCAAAGTGGAACATTGGTACAATCTACAACAAGTTACACTCTACCCTGGAAGCCAGAGAAATGTGGGCCCTTGCCTAGGGCCCCTAGCCACATGCCCCATATGTCAGGCTTCAACTGAAGACCACAGACTTGACTGCCCTGCAAGACTTGGGAAGGCCATAATCATTTGTCACCGTGAACGCACAACGTCTATGCGAAGGACGAGTGACACAAAATTGTCGCCATTCCAGAGTACCGCGGGCTGGCGTAACATCGCGAACCTGCTGGATTTGATTTACGGGGCATGTCGCTAGGGGCCCCGGCAAAATCCTGGCTGTAGTCTAAGTAGTAAGTTACAACCATGTTTTGTGCCATCAGTAAATGAGAAGTTATCAGAGTTAGGCGCAGGCCCTGGCTTTGCCAATATACATATACCCTACATGGCCTCGCACAGTGTATTGGGTCGTTTGATTTCAAAGTGCTTAGATGACAACAAACAACAATAGATTGTCCTCTGATATCCAGCACCTCAATGTATGAGCTTGTACAGATTATAATATGTCAAACAATCTTTTTGAAGTGTTAAGTATCAGTGCCTTGTTGAGGTAGCTAGAATTACACTTGAAAACAAACTGCAGTTTTAACACCCTTCTATCAAGTTTTTAAGTAATAAGGCAGAGGAAAAAATGTTGTGTTTCCAAATTACCAGACGGCCTCTAGCAAAAACCTACCAACATGTCTCTTTAGGGGGTAACGGTCGCAAGGGACATAAAATTTTTGATTTAACATGACATCTCGGGGATGAAAACATTGTAGAATGATCACATTCCAACATGTTTACACATGTAAGCTTTGGACCCCTTTTATACCAGGATTTGAGAATCTTAACTCCTCCAGGCACTGTACAGATTAGTCTGGATAAATCCCTTGCATGTTTGATTCTTTGAATCCAAATCCCGGCACAGATGAGGTCTAAGGCCAAACAGATCTAATTAACTGGTTCTTGGAATCGCCCACTCCTATTTTCCAAAAAAAAAGGAACTGCCATACTGCCCAACCAGTAAATGTTTACCATTAAATTACCATTAAGTCATTGAACAACCTTCCAGTACTGTTACAGTAACTTATATTGGCCTAAGTTTTAACTTTAAAAGATTTGTAAAATGTGGGCACATTTATCTATCATTGCTGTAGAATTTTTTATCCATGAAGGACACAAACACAAACTGTTCTTTTGATAATTTTCGACAAAAAGGTGTAGCTACTGTACAGTGGTAGTGTTGACTTGCTTTTTACAAGCTGAAAACTTGTTATCCTTTATGTTTTGTAGAACCCAGACTTTTTGAAAATAATTTCTTTTTTAAACTTTCTTCATCCTGATGGACCCCAATATTTGTTTTTTGCTCTTTTTTTAAGATTAAAAACAAACAACAAGAACCAAGAAATCAAATTTGTATAGCCTTAGTGGTAGAAGATACACTACACCATATCCCAGAGAAGTTCCTAACACTGTTCTACAATAACCCAGAAAGGTGTGGAGTGGACGTGGTCAGAGTGGCCTTCCTGTGGTTGGTCAGAAGCAGGCCCCTGGAGGATTCCGTTTCAGGCCGCCTCGTCATGAACAGGATTCGCCACACATGAACAAGTCCACGGTCACCTGCCAAAAATAATTTCATCAGGTTGGTAGAACATATAGGACATTAGTTCTTTTACAAAACAGTCATGTCTTTCCTGCTTAATATGTTTCAATGCCTATCAGACATTTTCCTCAGAAATTCTAACTGGAGTGCTCAGCTTCTTGCTGCTACATGTGGTCAAGGTAGGTGGTGCTTTTGTGGTTGGAACGCAATCTCAAAGATGGCTAAGTTCGTATCCCCCCTCATCCCGGTTCATCACTGGGATTGATTTTCTCATTCATATAGCTGCTGGAAGCAGCACTCCAGTCCAAAGCTCTGAGAAAAATGTCTGACTATACATTGATATGTTAGCAAGTGAGACTTAGACTTACTTAAAAAGAAAACTCCAATATTCAACAGTCACCAAGTTAGGGGCACTGTTACAACCAGGAGCACATTACTGATGCAGACTTTTAAGTACTAATGTCACCTAAAGTCAACATTTCCTGATCGCATTCAGCCACAACAGTACTACTCCATTTGCGTAAAATGCTTACTGTTGCTCAAATTTTTCAGTAACAATGATTTGTCTATTTTTTTTTACTCTCAATTCCTTCTTTCATGACCTTCAAACAAGATCAGGGCTGTCGCCAGTTTAGAATTTTTTCCTGTCTCACTCATTGTTTGGGAGACCATTTTGTCAATTTTCTTTGTTAAATCTGTCAGTTTCATGTCCTGAAGTTCAGATTTTTGGACGGATGGGGCAAAATTTTTGTCCATCCAAATTGGCCCTGGGCAAGATGATTAGGCAATACAATTTTTAACATCTTTGTAGGACAAATTGTACTTGGTACCTTTCTGGGGTTGGACCAGCAGCAGAGGCAGTACAACCACCTTTACTTCTTCAGCTCTGCTTCGATCCCCTGGACAATACGGTCCATCTTCTGCTTGCTGTCCACATAACCATCTCCGTTCTGTTGGGACAAATAATCAGTAAGGTAACATTTTCAAGCTAACACATGAAGTTTACCTTCACATGGTCTACTTGAACAAACTTCTGCTATGTTTTCTAAACCTTACTTGAACATACAGTCAAACCTGTATTAGGGGCCACCTCTACAGAGGGGCCACTTGTCCATAGTGGCCAATTTTTGTCGGTCCCTTGGGTATTTTATCTACAAGTTGCCACCTCTATACAGAGGCCACCTGTCTATAGTGGCCACATTCATACGGTCCCTTGAGTGGCCACTATAGACAGGTTTGACTGTATTTCATATACACGGTGACCAGCCCCTCCAGCTGTCCTTCCACTTGCTACATTATGTAATCAAACACCACAGGGTGTCTGCTACTTTACCAGCAACCATGGTGATACCCACCTGGTCCAGGTCAATCACCTCATTTGTTTTGAACAGAAGATGAAGAAGAACATTAAGTTTTGTCTCTGGGAAGGTTAAAATAAGAAAAGACTTCTTGAGAGAAGGTTAGAATAAAAAAAGACCTCTTGAAGTTAAGCTTGTGGAATTACAGCCTTTGTAAGATAAGCCCTGCTCATTTTGGGTCGGTTACTGATAATACACAGAGTCCTCCCCAGAGGATGGAATAACGGAGGCCCTCCACTATACTCCTAGCCCAGCTCCACTATACTCCTAGCCCAGCTCCACAATACTCCTTTTAAAATTTAGTATGTTTCTTCCCTATTTTCTTGGTTAGTTTTGCTAAAATTAATGAAAATTCACAGGTTTTTGTGCCAAGTGGTATCACTTTTCCAGTCTGCATTGTCTGCAAAAACTTGTGAATGGGGGACGATCAAAACATTTTGCCACTTCACAACAAAGGAATCACAATAATATATCATACTTGTAGTACTTGACACCCTCTGTCGTTGCAAAATAAACCCATTTTCATGAAAGCGCAGCGCGTTGGTTCAGGTTATTTTTGCCAGCCCCTCCACTATATACTAAAAAATTCTGGGGAGAACCCTGGATAATACATGACTTAGTCCTCGCTCAGTCACATTAAGTCAAACCTGCCTCGAGCACTGATGTTTCTGACATAGAAAGAAGTAAAGCCAAAAAGGCACCTACTAGTAGGTTAGTTTATTTCAGTCCTATTCAAGTATCCTGTAACCTTTGTGGCTGCTAATTCACTTAAAAGCTAATGCATTTCAAAACTGGGTGTTTAGGGATATCAAGTTGACAGTCAGACTGGTTCTAAATGCCATTTGGATATAGGTTGCATTTATAATATGGAAATATCTAAAATATTGAAATTTGGAACAACAGTCTGTTGACTTGATATCCCTAAGTACCATAAATAATGGACAAAGGTTACCACTTGGATAAAGGTGAACTTAGCATGAGCTTTACATAGTGACAATTGAGTAGAGTAAAAAAAAACAAGAAGAAGCTTCAGTTAGAGTTTTTTTCAGGCATTAACAGCATTTTTGATGTGATAACGGTTTTCAATGGTGAAAAGTTTAAAAGTCTCTTACCTTCTTGGAGTGCAGCAGTGGACCCCCGACAACCTGCACCTCCAACCAGCCAGTGATGGTAGGGGTGCTCTCACCTACCTACAGAACGTAGGAAACAAAGTACTGTCAAATGCATATACAGTAAAAGTTGACAGGATTTGACTTTGCAACTAAGAAAGAAAATGAGGTATCTGTGGAGTTTTTGAGTTTGTGATATATATAGTGCTATAGCATGCCCGTAGCCAGGATTTTTCTTTGGGGGGGGGGGGTCTTTTTAGTACTTGAGGGACCATTGAGCGACGCAGGCGCGAGACTCACGCCAAAGGCGTGAGCTGCCTAGGGGGGTCCAGGGGCATGCTCCCCCTGAAAAATTGAAATCTTGACCCTCTGAAACGCTCTTTCCTGCATTTTGACAGGCAAAATTTGCTGGACAACTCCGACAAGTTTAATGGAATCACTATTGAAATGCACAAGGCTTTCGGTGTAAGTCTTTTTTCACCTGGCTACAGGCATGTATAGTCCCATACTGCACAGTAATGGAAAGTTGGAAAACAGGTGCCTTTACGGACAGCCTGAGCTGCAAAACCACCTACTATAGCAACTGCGCAAGGGTGCTGTAGACAACAGAACAGTTGCTTTTGGAAGTTACTGCGTGACCAAATCTACCCTCTGGGTATGTAGTACTTCGTATTATATATATTCTCAATGATCAAAGATCAGGTCTGTTCAATTTGTGCCTTAGCTAGTATTCACAAATCTTCATCATAACAGGCCATTTTCAACACATCTTTGAACAAGGTATAGTAGTACGTTTATGTCACACTTAGATAAGGGGTAGGC
Source organism: Branchiostoma floridae (assembly GCF_000003815.2). NCBI lineage: Eukaryota > Metazoa > Chordata > Leptocardii > Amphioxiformes > Branchiostomatidae > Branchiostoma > Branchiostoma floridae. The sequence continues at coordinate 10,685 of NW_023365724.1, forward strand.
AGGCAGCAGACAGAATAAAATCATTTGCACATTACCACCATGAAAATTGTGAGTGTGAACATAAAACCAACCCAAACATTTCTGAATTTACAGTATCTAGAGAAGATTATTATATTCAGACATATACAATGTGGTCGATGTTCAGAATAAAGAGATGTTAAATATCCTATGACTAGGTATCAGAATTATTCCCCTTTCCACTACAGGCTGTGACCACTGAGTGACCACTGGGTGACCGTTGAGTGACCACTGTCCCCAGATACTTGAAAGACTGCTCAATGAATTTCATTGACAAAAATAGAATTTTTACACGCTTTAATAGTTTCTTGTCTTATAAATAATACAATTGTATTGTGCTGATTTGTGCATAATATTCATATCATGAAGTAAAGGGTCATACAAACATATTTTGGTGCTCAACAATTACATGTACTTATTCTATGGTGGAATTGGCCAGTTAAATAAACAAACAGAAACAGATACTTACTATCTTAACGTCATCCTGGAAGATATCCTCAAGCTCCGTCTTGATTTTACGGAACTGAAAAAAAAAAAGAATCATACAATATATCTAACTTCAAAACTAATTATAAGCAGCCATATCAAAGATACATGTACTAGTATAACAGTGAATCCATGCATAACAATAAATCCATACATGTATGAATCCATGTGCATTCATGATACTAGGGGTTTTCTGATAGAAAGTTAAACTAGAAAGATAACATTTGCAATTGAATAATTTTGAACTTAAACCTTCACATGGTCTTGCCTTAAAACAAACTACTGGCCCTGCTCTGTTCAATCTCACTCAAACATATTCAGTATGTGTTGACCAGCCCCTTCAGCTCTGTCCTGCCACTTGCTACATAATGTAATCAAACACCACAGGGTGTCTGCTACTTAACCAGTAACCATGGTGACAGCTGTTAGATCCAGGTCATTGACCTTTTTGTAATTAGGAGAGGAAGAGGAAGAAATGGAGAAAAAACAAATTATGTTTCCTTTCGTGAAGCCCTGAAGGTAAACATTTATAATAGAATATATTGTAACGAGCACATAAACATACCTTGGAGGTATATCCTCATCCCCCTCTGTAAACAGAAAAACAAATACTGTTGGCAATCAATGATCATTCCTTGCCCATCATCTACTGAAAATGGAGGTTAGTGTTGGATCTGTGTGTTTCTTTGTCTATTTGTACTTAATTGTATATTGTTGAGTGACAAGGCAACACTGATTTAATTATGGAGAACATCCTCTGGAGACTCCAACACAAATGCAACGGTAAAAAAAGAAATCCTGCAGCAACAAAAAAAAATGCTGCAGTGCTCTCACAGGCCTTTTCAGCGCAGAATACTGATAGCTGGACAGGTTTTTCTGCCACTTCATATAATAACTCTTCAGACCCCGGATGTCCACCCATTGACCTAGATACCCATGCATGGCTGTTTGTCAACATTTAGGGAGAAATCTGTTTCAATACGAGCCTGGCAGTGTCATATGAGCAATGTTATGATATTCCATTCTAGGAAAATGTACCAGATTGAATGTTGAATTGTTCAACAACATCATCTGTGTGTCTGTGAGGTCAAAAGATTTGCTGTAATTCCTGAGTCATCCATGATTTGGTCATAAATCATTGTACCATACAATAGCACTTAAGACAAGTTGTGGTAGCCTCCATAGCAGGCTCTCTATGGGCTTTTTTGGCACTTTTGCTGGCCATTTCTTTTTGTACTGGGTCGCTGATTGCTGGCCTCTCTCATAGCCGCCAATTTTAGAGCCTGCATGGAAACGGCGGTACAAAGTCATATTATAAAACGATTAGCCATTCATCTGCCCTATTAACACATACGTTAGGAATAATTCACAACTCCGTGAGAAGCAATTCGCACGTCGGCTGCAAGCATTTTACAACTCGGGCGACACGGCGTCCGGCGGAGATGCGTGCAGTTTATTAGCCGTCCACGGCAAGCACCTGGAATTCGCACCTCCTTGTTAATCGCCCTAATCATTTTATAATATGACTTTGTACCGCCGTTTCCGTGCAGGCTCTAGAATGGGCGGCTATGAGAGAGGCCAGCAATCAGCGACCCAGTACAAAAAGAAATGGCCAGCAAAAGTGCCAAAAAAGCCCATAGAGAGCCTGCTATGGAGGCTTAAGTTGTGGTATGGGGGTCTGCATGTTCTGTTTTTTACCATTAGGCATAAGCTGGCCATAGGGGAAGCCGTTTTATGTATAAATTGTAATTCTTCAAAGTAAGAGAGGCGGCACAGGTCTAACTGATTTTAGTGTAATACGAAGGGGTTTCTTCTGAATTCCATGAAAAGACTCCATGCAGACCTACTCTCCAAGCAGAGGTTGAGTCGTGCAGATATAGTAGTAGTTGGAAAAATTACACCGGCGCTCCTCTTACGTCGTAATTTTTCCGACTACTACTATATCTGCGCGACTCAACCTCTGCTTGGAGAGTAATGCAGACCCTCCTTGTGTAGTTGTTGTTACTCTCCAAGCAGAGTTTTGCTCTGGCTGTTTTTTGACTCGTTTTTTGGCGTTTTAACGGCCTTCCTATTTGTACCAATATAATGTCTCACGGCCAAACATAAAAAGTGCAGTACAAAATAGAAAGCCATATAAAATGCCTAAAACCTGTCAAAAACAGCCAGAGCCATACCTCTGCTTGGAGAGTAGTAGTTGTATGGTGACATCCACAATTTGGTCATAATTATATTTCAGCCATACCATAGGTATGGTGAAATGTATTGTATTCGTAATGTTTCTTTCTTTCTTTCTTTCTCCTGTCAAATCTTCAAATCGGATCAACTCCGCCGTTTTTAAACCGATTGACTTGAAATTTGGCACAAAGGTAGAGTAAGCCAATACCCTCAGGTGTTTTTTTCATTTTTTTCATATCTGCCTTTAAAATGATTTTATTGAGTTTTTTGTCAATTTTTATGTACATTTTGGGCTCCTGTACCCTGGTATTACAGCCGAATGACATGAAATTTGGTACAGAGTTGCCCTGATCATATGCCCACCCAGATTTAATAACAGTTTTTGCATACGATACAACAAAATGCTTAATTTTGCGATTTTTGGCCATTTTTTGACAAAAAAAAGCACATTTTTGCCTCCTGTACCCTCGTTTTACAACCGAATGACCTGAAATTTGGTATAAAAGTGCCCTTCAATTATGTGCGCATGAATTCAATAACAGTTTTCCATACAGTACAACGTAATGCTAAATATTGCGATTTTATGACCGTTTTGGACAAAAATTGGACATTTTTGGCTCCTGTTCCCTCGTTTTACAACCAAATGACCCGAAATTCGGTAAAGGGGTGCTCTAGATATTTATCCAAATGACTCATGTATAATTTTTGGCATGGAACACTTTAAAATGATATATTTGGGAATTTTTTGGGTCATTTTCCAATGGCCAACGACCTCAAGGCCTATTGTTGCATGAGGGAGATGGCTGAAATATGCTGTATTTGCTCTCAAGCAAATGTCGGCCTTTCTAGTTCACTGTATTATTTATANTGGCGGCTATCAGAGAGGCAGCAATCAGCGACCCAGTACAAAAAGAAATGGCCAGCAAAAATGCCAAAAAAGGCCATAGAGAGCCTGCTATGGAGGCTAGTTGATTCCCTGTTTCTTTTGGAATTCCGCTGCGAGACGGAATAAGACAGGGTGGCCGCAGGGCTGTCTTCAGGACCCGTCCCTCCGTCCCAGGAGGAACGGAAATTTACTTGCTGGGACGGGAAAAATTCCCCCGCTCCGTCCAAAGCAAGATGACATGAAACTGCATTTTAGTAAGCTTACTTAAGTTAGATATGGCATATTCAATTTCAAAAATAGGCTTACGAATGCCAAATTTTGCATTTTTTTCGTGGAGACGCCCTAACCATTTCAAGCTGTGCGGCAAATAAGTAGACGCAGGACGTGTCGCAAACGTCATGAGACCTTGCGCCAACAACTACTAGAACTAGTGCGTGTCCATTCAATACGTTTCCGATTGTATGCAAGCTGTTATGATAATCGTCCTGTCACTTATATGTTAGTAGACTCAGACAGCCCCAGACGTGCAGCCGTAATTAGTCTGTTATTGTTGTGCGACAAATATCAATGAGGTGTTGTCCTTTGTTCTGCGATTTGATGTACTAAGGGAGAGGGCCTATGGGTTCGTGGAAACCGAGTTTCATAGTAGAGCGATGTCCTTCATGCCAAAATATGCAGTGTTCCTAAATATTCGCGACGCTCAACCTGCATGCCAATGCCCGTTATACCCACAGACGGCGGAGTTTGCTTTACAAAGACTTTCTTGGAAGAGAGGGTCGTGCGACTCAATCCTACTGGATTTGACTGTGCAGCCTCAAATTGAGGCCCGAAATAAGATTCACTTTAAAAGTTTGATTGAAAAAACAAGGAGGTAGTCACAACACAATACTAGTAGTCTATAGAGAAAGGACCCCCGTGGCATCTATTTTGGGAGCCGCTGCAAGTCTGCGGTTAGCCTGATTTAATCGCCCTTCTCAGGCCCGTTGTACATTGCCGCGCGGAGGAGGCTACAAGCTCCGTATAGCGGAGTTTGCGTTACACAGACTAGCCTGTGGTAGGTTGTCTCACAAGACAACTGTGAGCTGTACATGCATGAAATTGTAAGAAGCTCTGAATACCTTGAATGTTGGTTTGGTCGCTGTGGTCCTACTTCTAGATCCTCCCTGACAAGGATGACGAACCTGAAAAACGTAGAAATGAAGTGAAATAGTATTCAGGCATAGCTTGCAGGTTGGTAACAGTGCTACAGAAATCCAACGTTCAAAAGTTTTATGTGTCTTCTGAAAGTGTTCTTTCGTTTCCCGATAATCGTAACCAATAAAATCTAACACAATAATACCTCGAATGAATAAATAAAATATAAGACAATAAAGGGGTGCCGGAATTCTGCATACAACGAATCACATTTATTCATTATGTGCATACTTAGAATACCCGGGGCACGAAAATCTGTCAAGTTGACACCGATAATGTATTCAAAAATCTGTCATGAGAAAACTCAGAATTTTAGAATGAAGATTTTGTTCGTAGTTTGAAGTATAGTTTGATTTTAATAATACTAATACTAATACTAAGTAAAAATATTTTAAATCATGCCATTGAAATAACATTTATTTTATTCACACTGTTGCATGCGCAAATAGTTTAAAAACAGAGTTTTGAGAAGGCACAACCTTGCGTAGTGAGTCACATCCTGAATAACCTTTTGACCGCCTTATGTTCCGAAGGGAAGTCCCCGTGTTTATAGTTTAAAAATTATACGAAGTCCCAGGAAACCCAATGTAAATGGTAATCTCCAAGCAGATCCTATGGTGCAAAACTGGCCAGGAAGTATAGCCGGCCAAAGGGTGTGCATTTGCCAACCATCGCTATACCTCCCCGCTGCCTTGTTGTGTTGGAACATGCATTTAATACAGGAACCATTCACATTGAGTTTCTTGGGATTTCGGAACATAGGGATTGAACCACTTCTGCAGGAAATACTCAGTTCAAACCCTATTTCTGTCCCCCTTGGACA
>NW_023365724.1:16392-25274 GCF_000003815.2 Branchiostoma floridae
CAAGTTCTTGGCTCCAGGGCCAACATGCCCCATAAGAAAATCTTAACCCCCTGCGGTAACCCCCCGCCGGTCTGGTATCGCCCGTCCATTAGACGAGGGCTGAAAAGCTCAGCGCGGCTAGTGTGTCAACTCTCGGAGTGGGACAAACCATTTTCTCTGACATTTGTTTCTCAAGAAACCATAGCCTGGCATCCACCCTTATTATTGCGTATTAATTGCCCTCTTTGTGCTTAGATAAATACTGTTGGGGACAGGAGACAACTCGGGAGCTATATAACACGGCTAGCCTGGATACCAGACCCTCACCCGATCTCAGTAATATCGTAATCTCCAAGCAGATCCTACGGTGGCATAATATAGTATCAAAACTGACCAGTGAGTTTAGCCTGCAAAAAGGGCGTGCATTTGCCACGCAGGTACACCCCTTGGCAGACTTAAGTCCTTGGCCTGTTTTGATGCTACCTTATGTCATCGTATATATATCGAAATATCACACATCCAAATTAGGGCTTTCTCACTCCATCTTCTCGAATTATATTTCATTCACATTACAACGAAAATTAACAGTAAACAGCAAACGTACCTTTTTTGCCGGCCGTGAATATTTTGAACGAAGTCTTCGGCATTCCTGTGACATCCGATATTTTTTTTTCATAAAATTTGTCGAGTCTAGTTCAGTAGCCTTGATTTGAAACGCCCGTCTCCTGGTTGGAAGTACATCGATCTTGTGCTTGAAGTTTTAGCATGGTGGCAAGGGGAACTTCAACTGGTAGAGTCAAGTAGAAAAGTATGACAGTACAACGGAAGATAAAACGCCAGGCAGACAGCAACAACTCCCAAAACATGTCCATTAGGTGAATGATGGTCCGTGTGAGATCGTAAACAGTGTAGAATGCTACGACAATGCGCTTATCTCCGGCTCCGTACAAGAAAAGTCCACGGGGTAGTCCTGTGTTCGGATAATCCGGCGGGTCATGATGGCCTCCTGAAGTGAAGTGTAGAACGACGCAGACGGTGGTACTGGGAGGAAAGTTGTAACGTTCACCCCGTTTGCAGTGACATATGTTCTTTAACTTAGCTTGATAAGAGCACTAGCAAACACAAATAGGTAGAACGACAGAGAATACATCGCGTGAATCAATTTAATGAATCTCGGGCTGTCAAAATCAACTCGCCTGCATGATGGGAAGGCGGTGAGTCACAACACATGACACATGACTCCGTGGCGCCGGCCGATTTCACGGAGCCTGGATGCCAGACCCCGCCCGCATACAATAATGTATATCGGACAAGAAATAGCAATACCTTCAAGTAGCAAAGACATCAAAAAACAACCGAAGCCTAATCTCTGCTTGGAGATTATTCTTTGATGCAAATTATCATGTCTGCCGTAAAGGGCAGTTCTTTTTTGGCTAGTTTTCCGCGAGTGAAGAGCGGAAATGGTTTTTTTTTACAACAAAAGAACAAAAAGAACCGATAAAGGATTTATAGCCGTATAGAATGTCGCTGTAGTAATAACAGCTTCTCGGAAACTCGTGTATGACGATCGCCCTCGTGTTAATTAGCCGTGTCTCCGCACAATGATATCACCAGCCGGTACACAAGGACCCGACGGACCGATGGGAGAGATAAGGCCATGACTCGCTGCAAGCGGAGCTGCGTTTGCGGTCCACACATCCAGATGCGTGCTGCCTAGTGCTCGTCAATACATACCAGACAGTTTTCGTTCGAAGTTTCATACCCTTTGGTCAGAGTGCACCAACTTCGATGGCGAAGCCGCGCCTACACAACTGCACAGATCAACATTGGTGGTTTGAAGTTGAAGATGGCGAGGTTAACGCTAACATTGCTGGCATTGTCATTGACTATCGTATAGTTGTTGTGCAAGTAGACAAGTGGACCAAAGACGATACAGTCTCAATACAAGTAAGTATGCGTTTTTAAGCTATTTTTTTTTTCAAATCGTGCTTCGTAATTACTTGTATATATTTGTTGTAAGAATGTCTTTCTGTATGTGATGTAAAATTATTCTGTAGAAAAAGCCATCCTTACGATGGGTTCTATTACGTAGAGTTAGTTGGTGAACTCCAGTTAACCTCTGGAGTAGATATTGACGAAGTGTTATTTTCACAGGCTGGAAAACGCCATCATGACCAGGACGTGTACTTCGTCAAAGTCAAGAGATTCCTTGTGGAGGAGAACCTTTTCTGCCAGAAGTTTCGTGGATGTGTGACGGCTGATCAGACAAGTAATATGATCTGGACGCGTTTGGACCATTCAGCAAGATACACCCGCGAAAAGGAAAAACACTGGAGCTCACGATCGTCGTGAAGGTGAGCTGCTATATATGAACCATTAAAGGCAACCTTAGCAATATTATGTAAGTCATGTTGTATTAAAACGCATCTACATCAATATTTCGTAAATTGAGCCATTAAATACGGCGCAGAATAGCCTGGGTACCATCCGTATTCTACCGGGGCTCCTTACACTCGCTACCCCTAAAAAATTAGCCTGGATATACCACACCCCAGCCCGATCTCAAAAATATTTGAATGGACATAAAGAACACTTAACAAAATGGAAAGCTCGACAAAACGCCTAAACACTCAAAAAACAGCCTGGATACCAGACACAGGCCCGACTTCAGTATGAGGGTGTAGCTCGGGGCCGGCTGTAGAATTTCCGTCTGGGCATGTTGGCCCTAGAGCTCAGGAGTTGGGGTGTACAGTAATCCAGGCTAGTCAAAAACAGCTGGGGCCGAACATCTGCTTGAAGAATACTCAAGCGTAGCCATTTCTTGCCCTCCAAGCAGAGGTTCATTTTCATTTTTCATTTTTATTTGTTTTACCAGAGTACATCGCTCAGGCTTCAGCCTGTTTTTCAGGACTCTCTGGACACATATAAAAACAGACACCATACACGACTTATAACTACACAGTCATATAACTTAACTATAGGAATACGATAACTGTGAAAGTTCTGCCAACAGTATTACTGCATCAGTCCGTTTTTAAAAGTTGCTTGCGTTGTCTGTTGTCTCTGAACGGCAGAAAGTTCGTTCCACAACGTAGGGCCCTGGAACTGCAGACAACCTCTGAAGGACTGGACGTGAGCCTTTGGTACGTTCAACATGTGGGGGTCCCATTCCGACAGCTGCTTTGTAGCATACCGTGTTCGTCTGTGTAGCACAGGTGGAGACATCCATTTAAACATGTTCTGTAAGTAGGACGGCGCCTTGTTGTGAACTGCCTTGTACACGTTAACCAGTATGTTTCCTTTCGCTCGTTCGGAAAGTGACTCCATCCCAGCCTCTGCCAACAGGGTTTCGGTGGGTATACAGTCCTTGCGTCTACTGCCTGTAATGATTCTGGCAGCCCGGTTTAACAACCTGCTCAACTGCATCATTTTTGACTTGTTGGAATTTAGAAGTGATGGCATCCATGCCGTCGAACAGTAGTCCACATGTGAGTATAGCAGCGTTCTGCACATGACCTGCAGTATCTCCTTAGTCACAAAGGGTTTGGCACGACATAAGGCACCGAGACCCGACAGAAGCTTCTTGGTAGTTTTCTCAATGTGATCTGACCATTGTAGAGTTGAGTCCATAGTAACTCCAAGGTACGTGAAGGTGTTCACCTGCTCGAATGTGTTAACTCCATCTGTTACAGAAACAGTCTTCCCCGTGTGACGTAGTTTTTGAGACAAACCAAATACCATAGATTTAGTTTTGTCGGGATGAAGTGATAGCCTGTTTTCTTTAAACCAGTTAGCAGCTCTTTCCATGTCTGCGGATACAGCTTCTTCACACTCGCTCAGCAGGCTTGCCGAATAGTACAGAATAGTGTCGTCGGCGTACATATGTTAGGTTAGGCTCCGACTGTTTTTTAAACGTTTTTTTAGTCGTTTTTATCGGGCTTTCTATTTTGTATGGTATCTTCTTTGTCAAAACCTAACAACCCCAATAAAAACGACTACAAAAACAAACCAGCCGGAACCTAACCTCTGCTTTGAGAGTAGCTATTTCTGGGATCGATGATCCTGCTGATATGGCTACACCACAGGCGTTCAAACAGAGGGTGCCATTCAGCTTGCCAGGCCAAAATACGGACAGATAATTCACCCCCCGGTAAATTGGTTCAAGCCCTATGTTCCGAAATCCCTATGTTCCGAAATCCCTATGTTCCGAAATCTCTATGTTCCGAAATTTTGACACACAACTATTGTGACACACAACTATAATCATGTACATGTAACATGGATGGCGTTTACAAGTCGATAGCCAATACCCAAGAAGCCAGGCAGTTTCCCGATGATAACTGGCCTGAACGCCGACCCGATTCCGACGGTCGTATGGGTCACACTGAGCTGAAAACACCTGAAATTCGAATTCTAGTTTATTTTTATTTATAACGTTAGACATAAACTAGAATACTTATAAAAGTTCAACCTTTTTCTAGCACCTGAAACAAAGTCCAAAGACTCCAAACTCAATCGCAAATTTATGCTGAAAATTTTCTTTACTTTATCATTTGCTAATCACATTTAACGTAAACCATTTACCTAGTCTCGTTTTTGATTGACTTATGGGTGACCGAGATATCTAAAAATAGTATACATGCAAATATCGTATGTCATTTTCATGCATGAGTGTATCTTTTCATTTCCTCGTCAATAATTGTATTGAAATTATGATATCTAAAAATAATTTTTAGTATACATGCAAATATCGTATGTCATTTTCATGCATTTGTGTATCTTTTCATTTCCTCGTCAATTGTATTGAATTTATGATGCTATCAAACTGGTACGAGGTAAGGTGCGTTACAAAAATAATACATTTAAATGTTTGCCGATGGTGCACGTTTAGGTTTGCCTAAACAAAAGTTTGCGGCTAAAATCTGCAATGGAGCTAACGTTAGTCCTCTGTTGGTATTATTATAGTTTTAACAGATTTCAAGACATCCCAAATAACACAAAAAGGAGAATATTTAAAGAAGGTAACGTGATATAATATATAGGCCGCAACTTCCTATTTTGCTGACCGCGTGTCCGCAGCCTGGACTTATGTAGCTTTGGTCCACTCCCAGGTCGCTGTACAACGCCAGTCGGTACACTAGTGTGTTGGAACACTTCCATAGACGATAGAGATTTCGGAACATAGGGATTTCGGAATATATGGATTTCGGAATATAGGGATTTCGGAACATAGGGATTTCGGAACATAGGGCGATCACCGGGGTGAACTCAGGCTACATCAGATGACCTACCCTAGCATAAAACAGCTGCCTACCCTAGCCTTTCTTTGTCATCTGCGCCGCTGGCAAGGGACATAACTTTCGATCCGACATCTGAGTGATTAGAATATTGTAGAATCAAGGAAATAGAGCATGATTAAAAGTCATTTATCACTCATCGGTCAGTTAGACTGTGCTTAGGAACATTGACCCCTCACCCTTAGGGCACATTCAAACTTGTGCGGGAAAAACGTTGTTTTTAAACTTTGATCCACCGTTGTGAATTCGAAGGCTTGTTACCTGACAAAATAAGTCGTACGCAAGCAAGACAAAAATAGAAGAAAAAAAATGTATATAGGAAGGGCGAAATTACCAAATTGTTTTACATCACTTTGTTTCTAGTTTTGATGTGTTGTTTTCGTTAGGGCGAGGTAACTGTTTTCAAATCGCCTGTCACTGTTCATAGTGTGAAGCCTGCAAATTTACATAATGATTGTATAGAAAACTGTGTCTAAATCACCGTGTAAGTGTTACATTTGGAGAGATGGATGTAAAATACCCCCTTTGACTAGTAAGTTGGTTCGCACCAATATCCATGCATATTTGATAACCTTTGATGTTTAAGGGAAAAAGTTGTTTTTTTTCAGTTTATAGAATATCACTTGTGATGCTTATGGAATTGGATACATAGTGCGTCTGGTACATAGTAGGGACGGGCTTGCTAGTAGGGGAGTGGTGAGAGATCAGTTTTGTGACTCTGTGAGTCATGTGTCATGGCAGAGAGCGGACACGTGTCTGTGGCTCTCCAGCAAGCATGCAGTCTATATGTGTGCGGGAGATGGGCCGTGTCTACACTCCTTTTTCCTCCATCATACATTTTTGTAGACTCTCGGTAGCAATTCCTAATAGCAAATTGGGGACCTTTCCCCTCTTACAAATATGTAACTCATATATATGGACTTGAATATGGGCATAACTGTGAACAAACCTTAAAGACTTTACAGGTACAGAGACAGATACCCATACATAGATGACTGAGAAGAAGCTAAGTGATTTTTCATAAGGCAAGCCCTTGAGGAAACGCAAGCTGTGCAAAGCTATTGACCCTTAAAAAGGTCATCCTCCTGATAGCCGCAAGTGGTCCTGGTCCTCACCCCTGTTGTGTAGATCTTATCTACGTATCTATGTATAAAGAGGCTGCGTGGTTAATACAGGACACGGTTTTATCTGTCATACCGGATAAGGGGTTATATTGCCGTCCAGGTGATAGGGAAATATGGGCACTAAAGTATAAGATGTTAACAGAAGACCAACGTAAAATGGCGGCGCCAAAACAGGTTTTGTGACCGACGTCGGACACAATTTCACAATAAAGGCCAGTAAGGGTAGGGTCGCTAAGCTAACGAAAGTGGCAGAGTGACATTTAGGAAGGTACACAAAATGTTTGAAGCCTTGCGACCCCTTGAATACAGACATTTGATCACTTTTTATGGACCATTCTTTTATCTAAAATAGCTACTTTTGTACATGGGCAAATTACTTAAGAATGAACCACAATTAATTATGGAAACGTGTTGGCCGGCAGTTGTGATGACGTTTGTACACAATCTACTCAAAAAGTCATCCTAAAACATTACCTGTTCCCATGGTCGAACTCACGTCGTCCTTTACCAGCGCACAATTAGAAGGGTCCTCAGAGGAATTCAAGAACTCGTTTGCTACAATGTTTCCCCTTTAAAAAGCTTCAAGTAGTGGTAAATTTGACCAAACAAATTTGATTCAAGGTCTCTTCTGGAGTGGAATGCCCCTTGAGACCAAAGTAAAGGCTCACGCCATAACATTTCCGTCTACTTAATAATTTCTTCAGTCTTCTCACCCCTTGATTTCAAAAGCTTTTATTTTTCATAACTATTCATATATGTATATGATACATTTCTATTAAACACCTTGAAATATTCAATAGACAGTCGGCTCCCGACAAGTCTATGTCATTGTGTTATGGCGTCATAACCAATATGAAAACGGGTCTTCTGATTGGTCGACGTCGTCTGGCTATATATCGTGATATTAGATACAACATCATATATTACCTTTTGTGCTTTAACAGTGACTAATAATCCGTTCTATCATACGCAATAGGTAATGTTGGGGCGGCAACATCTTTGGTTGCTTCAACGTCCACTGCTACCACCTCCAAGTCAACACCGAAGGCTCCCAGGTCCACCTCGGTCCGATCCAAGTCAACACCGACGGCTTCCAAATCCATCAACAGTGACGTCGACAGCGAGGCGGATTTGAGCGTCAAAAGAGGTATTTTCCGCACACCTGACAATATCTTTATACTAGAGAGTGGCATTATATACTTCAATCGTGGCTTTCATTTTCATCCCCATCAATAGTTGGATGATTTTTTGTTTCTATGACACAGGGTCAAATACCTCATTACCACATCCCGCACTGATACCTTTCAATCAATCAGTCAAGCTTTATTTTTGTACACATGTACAATTGACTAGAATGACTGACTGACAATTGTTAACCATAAACCCCTATTGATTTTTAATCAAAACAAGATACTCAATACGAAATAGAGAGCCCCATAAAAACGACTAAAAAAAAGTTTAAGAAAATGAGCCTAACCTCTGCTTAGAGAGTAGTGAAGTGCGGAAACCTTGGTGTTGGTGCGTGCCGTCACGCCTGTCATGCCAGAACGATAGACAGCGCTAATTTCCAAGCCGATCTTATGGTGGTTTCAGATAGTATCACAAGCTTGGGGAAGAAGTTTAGTCGGAAGAGGAGTTTCATTGGCCACCGCGAAGTTCAAGTTCTGTCTACATTTTTATACGCCGATTTCTGTCCGTCTAAAGTGACAAGCGCAAGCGTGGGTAAGATTTAGTCTCCAAGCCTAAAGTCAAAAGAGATAGTATCAAAGCTGGCAAAGGAGTATAGCCGGCCAAAGGAAGTCAAACGGGCACCTGGTGCCGTTATACTAAGTCCCTTGCCAGCTTTGATTCTATTTCTAAGGCACCGTAGGGTCTGATTGGAGACTAGGTAAGATTGGGGACGGAGTTTAGCTGGTAGAGGAGTTTCATTGGCCACCGAGAAGAATCCAAGGCAATACGATCGGTAAAGATTCCAAGTTGCAAACAAGAAAACCTGACAGAAGAAGTGTTTAGTTAAGCACACTTTTTATTGCGAAATATACATATACATAACAACTAGACAATATAAAGCGTTATTTGTGCACAACTCACCTACCGACCTAGTCGATACGTTGTCTTCGTCTATTCCAGCGATCTCTGGGGAAAGCCCCCGCTGTGAACTGGCGCGGCTCGCCGCGTTTGTCCCAGATTCTGGCTCGGAAAGGTTGTAAAACTATCATCCCAGTCAGTTTTCACGTAAGAGTAACCCGTAGCAGATAATTGACGATAATTTCCTTGGCTGTACTGAAGTGCGGACCCCGTGGTGTTGGCGCGTGCCCTCACGCCCCCTCATTAGCACGCATTAAAAACGGCTCACTTTCACCAAGTACTTCACTTCACTTACTGCGCACTGCCGTGGTTACCCTATACCCACAGAACCGACAAATGTTAAATTTGGTACCTGATAAAGACGTCTGGACGCTGAAAGAACGTTACGCCGGTA
>NW_023365724.1:25374-26599 GCF_000003815.2 Branchiostoma floridae
TCTTGCTCTTGAATATTAATGAGTCGCCTTATATGGCGCCTTTCCGAGCTTCCGACAACAAGAAGCCAAATACCCAAATACCCTGGCTGATTTGTCAGGGGTGATATCGTTAGTGCTTTGCCGCGATGTCAACCCTGAGTGTGAGGATGCTATTCCAGCGATCTCTGGGGAAAGCCCCCGCTGTGAACTGGCGCGGCTCGCCGCGTTTGTCCCAGATTCTGGCTCGGAAAGGTTGTAAAACTATCATCCCAGTCAGTTTTCACGTAAGAGTAACCCGTAGCAGATAATTGACGATAATTTCCTTGGCTGTACTGAAGTGCGGACCCCGTGGTGTTGGCGCGTGCCCTCACGCCCCCCCCCCCCCCATTAGCACGCATTAAAAACGGCTCACTTTCACCAAGTACTTCACTTCACTTACTGCGCACTAATTCATGGGATCATTGTCTCCGCATCAGAATCATAAACAATGACTCTAGTACCTAAAGACAACCTAAGCATTGTCAGAGAATTAAAACTGGATAATTTTTTTTACGTGATATTGGCATTTAGTTCACCATATTAGCACATTTAACGTCTAGGGGATTGTGATTATGTATTCATAACAATAATGGTCCCGATGTCTCAGCGCCCACGTTCCTCAACAGATCGTTGTTGTGTCGAAATTCAGCCGCTCAGTTTCACACATCCTTTGAAACTAGCCTTACGAAGCTTAAGTCAGATAATTCGAATTCATTGTCAGTTACAAAAGATGCATTTTTTCCCTTCAATTTTCAGAACAACGCCCATTCCAGACAAGGAACTGGTGATTCGACTGGTCATGGCGAGGAGACATGTGACTGCGGAGGCGCTTGCAACTGCCACACTCCCACGTCAAACAAAGAGGAGAACTGTGATCTTCCAGTGGGTCGCATCAAAGATGCCATTTGATCAAAACGTGCGTTCGCTGACGATGTGCCGTCTTGAGTGCCGTTTAGAAGGAATTGGAACCTTTTTCATGGACCGAGACCCCGCGCAGCAAGATTCTCCAACACGTCACCTGCACGCTTGAATCCTCCCCACTGCGACTGATGCTCCGTTCTCGAGCACTGTCCAAAACCGTCCCCATTGCAACCTTTATATTACGACAAGTACATGTGATTGCGGTTTGACTACATTCGTCCACGAACAATAGATTCAATTGCTTATTCATATTGCGCTAGGGTCCTGCCATATGATATTTGTAATT
>NW_023365724.1:26699-30197 GCF_000003815.2 Branchiostoma floridae
TTTTTGCTTCACTACTGAGTTTATACCGCAAACGTTTGCGCATCGAATTGTTTCGAGCATAAGCTGAATTTGAATTAGTTGATAAGGGCCATGTAGATTTGGAACTTGTAATTAGAGCTATCAGTAACAAACGAATAGCTTGAATTACATTGCTGACGAATGCTCAACAAGGGCATGGCATTGCTGAAAATACAACCGATGATTAGCCATGACAAGTACAATCAAGCTAAATATGAACTGTAAAGGGTGCATCCCTTTAGCTCTATACATTGCACCATTTGTATTGTAACCAGTAGTTTTACGTCTTCAGTTGTATAGTTTTCCCTTTGTCCTTGCCAATCAATACACCTAATTGCAATGGACTAAGAGTGCGTAATTTGCGTATGTATGTGTGAGTGTGATTGCATGCTTATTATATTTGCATACTTATATTTAAAATTTATCCCAGCTACTGGCAGGTCGACCGAGCAAACCTACTGGCATGCCCCAGCCACAGGGAGGACGATCGCCCCCAAGTACTGAAAGGGCGATCGCCCCGAGCTACCGTCAGGGCGATCGCCCCTAACTACTAGCAGGGCGATCGCCCCCAACTATCAGCAGGGTGATCGCCCCCAAGTACTGACAGGGCGATCGCCCCCAACTACAGGCAGGGCGACCACCCAAAGCTACCAACAGGGCGATCGCCCCGGACTACAGGCAGGGCGATCGCCCCCAAGTATCCTTCACTTTTGTGAAATCAAGACGACACGACTAGACAATTCAGACTTTGTACGGGGCAATCGCCCCCACAAGTCACTATTCCCAGGACTTGAGTGTCTTGAAAAGTTGCATTCTAATCCAATATGGCTTGATTTTCAAAAAATTTCGCACTGCCTTTTCTAATTATCCAGTCGAAAAAAAAGGAATAATTTCTTATTGCCTTATTCAAACTAACATCTAGAAGGTAAGAGAGTATGTGTAACACACCACCTTTGTGAGTACAAGGTGCTAGCTTAACATTAGAGAGAGAGAGAGAGAAAGAGTGAGGGAGAGAGAGGGAGGGGCATGAAACAATGTATCACGAGAAACATGTTTTTTTGTAAAGTCATCGACAGAATTAATTGTTTTGTATTCTCTCAAAAACAGGCAAGCTGAAGTTGCTGAGGATGACCTGGTCAGGACGTCCTTCCATAATGCAGAACTGCAGATGCTGCTAACTGATGAGAAGCTGTGAGTCTTTCAGTGTCTTCATCATTTGGTTCTGTTTCTACTGTTGAAGTGCTTAGGCCAGGAACTGGCCCCTTGCTCTTCTTTATCCAGTGTTGATAAGATAGACCTTCTCATGGTTGGACAGGTTTTCTAAAAAAATTACTTCCCCAAAGTAATTTTTCACTTCCCCAAAAAATTCAAAATGTCACTTTTATTATATGCGTTTTTACTTCTTGCAATGGAATTCTTATTATTGCCTAATTATTTTTCTATGTTGACCATTGCTTGATAAAGTAGAGTAGATTCATCTCTCAAGCTACAGGCATCTTGCACATTGCAGTTGTCCCTCAGAGAAACATCTGGAGCCGCATAGT
This sequence comes from Branchiostoma floridae, assembly GCF_000003815.2. Classification (NCBI taxonomy): domain Eukaryota; kingdom Metazoa; phylum Chordata; class Leptocardii; order Amphioxiformes; family Branchiostomatidae; genus Branchiostoma; species Branchiostoma floridae. The sequence goes on from NW_023365724.1 coordinate 28,262, forward strand.
TTGAGTTTTCAACTTTACTCACACTGAACCTGAAACCTCAGACCATTTCCAAATAATATCCAATTGCTTCAGTAATTGCTATTTGACGTAGTCAGGCTGACTTCAGACTTGCCGTTTTTCTCATTAGAAAAAAATAGACCACATGTACCTTTTCAGCATATGTATTGACTCCTAGGTACTCATAAAATAGTTCTTGTCATCCATGTCATCAATGTTTTTCCATCTATTGGATGCAGAAAATTTCCTTGTCCTTGGTGCTGAATGAGAATCTGCTGCATGTGTATGTTTGCAAATCACGTACATGTGTGTGCACGTGCCCAAGACTAGTGCATTTATGTATGTCTGTACGTGTATGTCATAATGTGTATATATGTAAGTATAACATGTATGTATGTTATATATACCTATGATAAATTTGTGTGTGTCTGTGTTAGCCAGAGACCGGGGGGTGGAGTGGGTGGCTGTCATTTTCCACCTTCCTTTGAAAGCAAATACAGTCAAATCTGTACCAGCGGCCACCTTTGCATGGTGACCACCTGGCCATTGCAGTCAATTTTTGTCTGTCCCTTGAATTTTTCCCATTGACCTAAGCTTTAAGAAATAGTCCAGCGCAGCCACCTGTCCAACGCGGCCACGGCCAGACAATTTCCGGTCCCGTAGATACAGAAACATTGCATATTTCGACCAAACGGCGTTTGTATGTCACCCTGTCCGTATGCTCCAAGTTTAAAATCGTAGTTTGCGAAGATTTCAAGTTCCTGACAGGGTTATTTTGATGGTAGGGGAACATACCTTGAACGTTACAGCACAAGTCTTTGCGAATTGACCAACATTCCGCAGATCAATTATATCAATCACTTTTGGTAGATTGTACTTTGTCAGGGTCAGTTGAACTTTGTTTGAGACAATTTAGACAATGTTACTTTGCGAGAAAGATTAGTGGGTACTGAAATCGTAACTTACTGCTTGTAACTTATTACTTGGCAATTGGTCAGCATTTTCTCTATAGTGGCCACCTGTCTATAGTGGCCACATTTCTCTTGTCTCTTGAGTGGCCGCTATAGACAGGTTTGACTGTAGACTAATCCTTCCTAATTTACAGGGTGGCTGCAGAGCTTCTAGAGCTGGCTCAAGAGTAAGTTAACAGATCACTTTAATTTTTAATTGCCTAGTTATAAAGATCCAATACTACAATCAAGTACTTCACTGATATTGTCAAACTAATATCTAGAGGAAGGTGAGATAGTATAACACGTCACCTTTGTAAGCATAAGGTGCTAGCTTATATATATATATATATATAGAGAGAGAGAGAGCATCAAACATAGTTCATAAGAAAATTGTGTTTGTAAAGTCATTGACAGAACTGATTGTTTTGTATTCTCTCCCCAAACAGGCAAGCTGAAGCTGCTGAGGATGACCTGGTCAGGACGTCCTTCCATAATGCAGAACTGCAGATGCTGCTAACTGATGAGAAGCTGTGAGTCTTTCAGTGTCTTCATCATTTGGTTCTGTTTCTACTGTTGAAGTGCTTAGGCCAGGAACTGGCCCCTTGCTCCTCTTCATCCAGTGTTGATAAGATAGACCTTCTCAGGGTTGGACAGGTTTTCTAAAAAAATTACTTGCCCAAACCAATTGTTCACTTCTCCAAAATTCAAAATGTCACTTTTATTATAAATTATATGCATCTTTACTCACAGCAATGGAATTCTTTTTTTTTATTGCCTTTATTTTTCTATGTTGACCATTGCTTAATGTCATGACTAAAATGTAACTAGAAAGGCCGACATTTGCTTAGGAGCAAATACAGCATATTTCAGCCATAGCTTTTCCCATACAACATTTAACTGTCTCAAATAACCCCTGCTCGAAAATGGAACATTTAGGGGCACACCCCAGTTTCTCGCCCCCATTGAAACGTATAGTTAAGAGACTA
>NW_023365724.1:30297-55050 GCF_000003815.2 Branchiostoma floridae
TGAAGTCAGCATTATTGTTGTAATTATCATTTCTTCAGCACGTAACGTCTTTTTTGAGTACGTAATATAGATTTGTTGCCTGATATCTACAATGAATATCAAAGTAGAGTTTGTGGAATGCTTATATATACATATGTGTCAACGTTATGAGTCTGTGTTCATATGTAAATAGTGACCTGCCGTGTACTCGTTAAAACGTTTGACTTTGTTTCTAAACCATTTTTTAAAGAATAAGTAGGTGACAAAAGTGTTTTCCAATTGCTGTGTTTGTTTGTGGCATGTCTGTTCTCCAGATGAATGTGTGATCTGTAGTATGCTTTTCAAGTATTAAGATATTCTCCCACAGTGTACACTGCGTTTTCATTAACGTTATATGTGAGTGTTGGTGTAAATTAAATAAACTTACACGTTTGTGCTGTCTTCGCTAATGATGTTATGTTTTGTAGACTGTGTATGTAAGTTAAGTATGTATGTTTGTATGTATGTATGCGTGTGTGTGAACAGCTTAACTCGAGTTTAGATCTTGAATGGATCTTTATGATAAAAAAAGGGTAATAATATATGAGTAACATCTTTAATTTAGTCACTATATACTCGTATATCTTACCTGAAGCAAAATACTATCAGTACATTACAATTGGGTAAATCTCTAACATTCACAATAATATTTTACACTTTTATATAAACAAAAAGCACAACACCGTTGTGTTACCTACATGGTGTAGGACATAATGTACCAATGCATAAATTGCTGTCTTAGAAATGCTTACACGAGAAACCTACTTATACCCACGGTGTCATGAACTATATCATGAGACACGTCCAGTCATAAAAATCACACCCAGAAAATTAGTTGCTAGTGATAAGTAATGGGGTAGGAAATCTCCTGAGCAGCCTTCGTAACCCCTGCTTCTCCTATTGGGTCAGTTAGTCCCCACTTCTCGATAATACAAAAGTACAGTTATGTTAATTAAACTGCATAGTTTTACGCTTTTACACACCTCGGCGTGGAAAGGCTGCATGGAAGAATACTCAACATTTCTTGTTTTGGAACAATGTAAATATCATCATCTCATCAATATGGTGAAAATACTCATTGGTGGAAAAGCGCCACCCAGCGGCTTTCTGAGGAGCGACAAGGTGCAACACTGAGATTGCAAATCAGTACCAAGGATATCGACCGTCCTTGCCTTTTCCGGGGTTGGTGACACTCATCAATGTTTGGTTTTACGTAAAGTACACAAAAATACGCATTGTAGCGTAACAATGGTGGTCAATGCCACCGAATGACAATTCGTTACGTTGAATGGATTAGTATGGAGCGTATTGCTTTATCTAGTCATTCCGCGAGAGAAAGTAGTCCATTCCATGAACGCGGAGCGGCTTGACTATTTTGCAGAAAGCTCGTTGTAATAGTGAATATACAAAAGTCTACCCATTTTGTAGTTAATCTAATTACCCAACATTCTTTATGGGCCTATTTACAACATCGAAATGTCATATAATGTGGACATAGTACTAAGTTTATTCACCGTCATAACCCGGTTGTTATTCTTGTGGTCATCCGCGGTACAGAACAGGGATGATGAAACCATCGTTGTATTCAGAAAGCGCTAACATGTTCTGATATGTACGATCAAATAGATCAAGTCAAGTAGATTATCTCTGCCCGTTCACAAACAACATTCTAAAATCTAAAGAGGGGCTAATACATTAGAAATAAGCCAACCAAATATTTGTTTGGGACAATTTCTTTTAGTTCTAACAGAGACAATCCAGGATCATTCCTCCTTGCGTTCGATTTTCTTCCTGTTTACCCTGGTTGCCATGGGCACGGGTTCCACACAGATGACAAGTTCCAGTCCGTGAACTAGGTAGGAAAATTTGTTCTCTCTTTTTAAAACGAAGAAAATGGGTTGAAATACTAGTAAAAAGTCACAAGTCTTTGCATAGTTTTACGTCTAGCTGTTGTGTGCACGCCAGAAAGGTAGTAAGAGCTCTTAAAAGTCCGAAGGTTTTGGCTAAATACATGTGTAAAGCAGGAACAAGTTCATTCTGCTGTTCGGGACTAACTTTTCAAGGTCAATTCTACACTTTGTAGAAGGGAGTAAGTTTTGTTTGTAAATGTTGATATATCTGATATGCTGAAATATCTGCAAGCATATTAACGTATTGTAGCTGTGGATTAAATCGGAGACACTAAGAAATATCTAACAGATTTTGACTTTATTAACGCCCCGCACTTTCTAGGTCTGACGTTCTGACAAGTCGAGAATTTGCGACAGTTTGTTTTCTGAACTTCCGAAGTGTACGCGACTGTGTCGACGTGAGGAAAGATGACATCGTTGTCAAAAGAAGATGGGAGAACTGTTGAGCGAAAGATGAAGGTAAGTTGTCCATTCCTTGTCGGTCATTTCCGAAAATAAAAAACGTTCAACTTTCTAGTTGGGAACACACGGATACCGATTCTCTTTTGCACTCCAGTTACACCCGATCGTTGCATTTATTTTCCTCTTACTTTGTCAACGACTATTCGGAGATTTCTGACAAGTTGATCCAACTACACAAACTTTCATGTATTTCCATAGTTTACCTTTATTCATTCTATAATCATCATGTTTGCCTTTTGACCTTCTTTTTCTTACCCTTTGCTTTTCCTTGCTCTGTTGTGTTGTGTTTGTGTTCTTGTTCTCATTCCAGCCTGTTCCCTTTCCTACTCTCAGCAGAGTCAGGGAGGAGAAGCAGCAACCTCCTTTAGCCAGTAAGAAACTGTTTAGTCAGTTTATGATGTCGTTATGATGATGATGATTTCAGAAGTAGCAAGTGTTCACAACAATCAGAAAAAAACAATGGGGAGGGATGACCAAATACATATATTTCAGCCCACACCAATACAATTTTTACAGTTACTCAAGCAACTTGATAGAATTTAGAAACAGATGTTTCAGACAGTCTATTGTAAGTGAATGGAAGAGAATCTGTAACATATCAATTCAGATTTTAGCTTTAAATCCTGATTCTCCAGTAACTCCAGATACACTGACTGGAGATAGCAGAATACTGTCTGAAACATCTGACCATTTCTAAATTCTATCAAGTTGCTTGAGTAACAGTTGATGTTACTTTACACATCTTACTTTACCTGGATGTCTAACCTTCATCAACATGTGCTGACTGGTAAGCCCTTGAACAATGGAATTGACTCAGTGTGTCCTTTATATATTCATGTATAAGGAGCAGTTGTATTTTTCTCAATACATGGGCACAAACATTTCAACTGTAGTGTGAAAGGACTTACTTGTAAAATCAGTCTCTATGCTTTCAAGTTATCATTGAGGAGGCAAACACAATAAAATGATTTCTGAATTTGAACTCTGAGATAAAAGTAAAGACAACACATATTTCAGGAATGTGTGCAGTGACATTGCATCACCTTAACTGTCTCTATCTGTTATTCCAGCAGTCTGAGGAGAGATACTGGTACAGTACAGGAGACCCTGTATGATCTTCACCAGTAAGTAACGTTACATGTAGAAAGAACCTACAATGGCACCATGGATAATCTAGCAGTGTAGTGGAAGGGGTTGCAGTTATTTAGATGGGATGTAAAGCCAGAATAGATCTCACAAATCAATTGTTATGTTATATTGAGAAAGTACGAGAGTTATATTCTTTGAAGCTGAATTAACTGGTTTGTGGTAAAAGCAAAAGTAGGAACAGTAGAAATAAAAATTTCATTGAGGACTTTGGAAAGATCCATGCTTGGTCAGACTTGGGCACCGTTCATGTATTTTTAGGACAGAAAAAAATTCACCAAGTTTATGGAATACTGTGTATTCACTCATTGCCACTGTTGGGGCAATATTGTAATCACTTTTCATGTTGCCTATTGAACTGTCGAATTCCTTTTCACTATACTAGATGTACTAGTAATACAGTTTCAGAATGGCTTTGCTTGAATTACTGCTTGCAGTTGATCACATGTGAAAGTGCCACATACTTTCTTTTGTCGAGTAGACCCCAGTGATTTGTGGGATGCCTATATGGTGTTTCTGCATGAAGTCATATGATGGTTTGTATATCAATCCCCCACCACCTGTTATACTTATTCCAGATTGTTTCTCAAGAAAAGGGAAGATGGCTCTCCATTTAACAGGTAAGACTATGGTAAGACTATGATTTCTGTGTGGGGGTTAACATACACAGCAAACTTCACATTACTCAAGATAGCTTCTGAGGTAAACAAGTAGTATGTACAATGTAGTCATAGGCCGATCTCAGATATTTTCTCTCTCATTAAAAGAATCACATTACCTTTCAGAATACGTTTCAATCCCCAGATGCTCATATAACAGTTCTTGTCTATGTAGTTATCAAAGTTTTCTACCTATTGCATGCAGAAACTTTCCTTGTCCTTGGTGCTGAATGAAAATCTGCTTTAGCATATAACTCCAGATCACCTTTATCTGCGGGAAACCTTTATCCATTGTTTTAAATTCAGGGTATTCAAGGATATGAAGTGGATGGACGATGGATTCAATTTGTAATATTTTCCAGATATTGTACAAATGTAGTTTGAAGCCAATATGGACTTGATTTCCTTAATTCCAGTTACAACAGATATAACGTTACTATTAGGTTACCCTGCAGACACGTGCATGTGTGTGCGCGGGCAGAAATGTAATGTTATGTGTGTGTATGTAATTTTTTTTACATGTATGTGTGTGTGTGTGTGTGTGTTTATGTGTTAGCATGAGACAAGGGGTGGGGGTGGTGCATTTTCCAGCTCGTTTGAAAGCAAATAGACTAATCCTTCCTTATTTACAGGGAGGCTGCAGAGCTTCTAGAGCTGGCCCCTTACTCCTCTTCATCCAGTGTTGATAAGATAGACCTTCTCAGGGTTGGACATGTTTTCTAAAAAATGTACTTCCCCAAAGTCTTCCTTGTCATCAATGTTTTTCTATCTATTGGATGCAGAAAATTTCCCTGTCCTTGGTGCTGAATGAGAATCTGCTGCATGTGTATATTTGCAAATCACGTACATGTGTGTGCACGTGCACAAGTGCATTTATGTATGTCTTTGCGTGTATGTCATAATGTGTATATATGTAAGTTTTGTAACATGTATGTATGTTATATATACCTGTAATAAATGTGTGTGTGCGTGTGTTAGCAAGAGACCGGGGGGTGGGGGGGCATTTTCCACCTTTCTTTGAAAGCAAATACAGTCAAATCTGCATTAGCGGCCACCTTTGCATGGTGACCCCCTGGCCATTGCAGTCAATTTTTGTCCCTTGAAATTTTCCCATTGACCTAATCTTTAAGAAATAGTCCAGAGCAGCCACCTGTCCAACGTGGCCACGGCCAGACAATTTCCGGTCCCGTAGATACAGAAACATTGCAGAAATTCGACCAAAAGGCGTCCATATGTCACCCTGTCCGTATGCTCCAAGTTTAAAATCGTAGTTTGCAAGGATTTGAAGTTCCTGACAGGGTTATGTTGATGGTAGGGGAACATACCTTGAACGTTACAGCACAAGTCTTTGAGAATTGACCAACATTCCGCAGATCAATTATATCAATCATTTTCGGTAGATTTGACTTTGTCAGGGTCAGTTGAACTTTGATTGAGACAATTTAGACAATGTTACTTTGCGAGAAAGATTAGTGGGTACTGAAATCATAACTTATTGCTTGTAACTTATTGCTTGGCAATTGGTCAGCATTTTCTCTATAGTGGCCACCTGTCTATAGTGGCCACATTTCTCTTGTCCCTTGAGTGGCCGCTATAGACAGGTTTGACTGTAGACTAATCCTTCCTAATTTACAGGGTGGCTGCAGAGCTCCTAGAGCTGGCTCAAGAGTAAGTTAACAGATTTTCTATTGCCTAGTCATAAAGATCCAATTCTACAATCAAGTATTTCACTGATATTGTCAAACTACTGTAAATGTATTTAATTTCGCGGGGATTTAATTTCGCGGTAGCGGGAAAATGGACTTTTCGTGGTGGTTTTAATTTCGCGGTAGCACCATGCACTGTAGTCTCTTACTGTTATGGAAAAAATGTTCGCGGTGGTTTTAAATTCGCGGTGATGCGGCCATCGCAAAAACCGCGAACATCAATCCACCGCGAACATTTCTGTATTTACGGTAATATCTAGAGGAAGGTGAGATAGTATGTATAACACATCATCTTTGTAAGCATAAGGTGCTAGCTTATATATATATATAGAGAGAGAGAGCATCAATCATAGTTTATCATAAGAAAATTGTGTTTGTAAAGTCATTGACAGAACTGATTGTTTTGACTTTCCTCCCCAAAACAGGCAAGCTGAAGCTGCTGAGGATGACCTGGTCAGGACGTCCTTCCATAATGCAGAACTGCAGATGCTGCTAACTGATGAGAAGCTGTGAGTCTTTCAGTGTCTTCATCGTGTATTTGGTTCTGTTTCTACTGTTGAAGTGCTTAGGCCAGGAACTGGCCCCTTGAGCTTCCTCATCCAGTGTTGATAAGATTATAAGACCTTCTCAGGGTTGGACATGTTTTCTAAAAAAATTACTCGCCCAAACCAATTGTTCACTTCTCCAAAATTCAAAATGTCACTTTTATTATATGCATTTTTACTCCCAGCAATGGAATTCTTATTATTGCCTTTATTTTTCTATATTGACCATTGCTTAATGTCATGACTAAAATGTAACAAGTATATGATAATCTCACAATCGATCGGGCAACTGGGGTAGGTCATGCACTTGCCTGATTATCACTTTCACTTGTCCTGGACAATAGGGCTAGTGGACTTGTCCAACCCTGCTTCTTGAAAAATATTAATGAAATTTTTAGAACTATGACTGGAATGGTAATACTATGATCTGACACAATAAGCAATTTTGTATATTAATTACAATCTATTGTACATTTCATTATCACAGACAAGCAGATGAGGCAAAGGTGCAACACAAAAGGTAAAAATATGAATTTCCACCTTTTCAGTTCTGGTCCATCTTTTCAGACCTTGTTGTAATTATTGTAATTATAAGACACTTAATGTTAAGTTTTTTACATACCAAATACCACGATAATTTTTGTATCTATTGCAATAAATATTTTTTCTATACTAAACTGTATGACCTTTTTTAAAACACAGGGAGCTCTCTCAGGCCCATGAAGACCTAGAAATGTGAGTAGTTGTTTGACATTTTTCCTAGATAACTTATTAAGTGTAGACTGATAGAATTGAAAACTCATTTTGCATACGGTGATTTTTCTTGAAAAGAAATTGAATTCAGAATGGGACTTTCAAAACAAATGGCTATTTATGTAAAGCAATTCATAATCATTAGTAAGTTAGAGTAGATGCACCTTATCTATTAGTTGAGGAAACCTTACATCTGAACAGAGAAATATAAAAAGTGATATCAATAAACGTGTCTTTATAAACACATCTTTCAGACCTGCAGTGGCGCCCTCTCTCCAAAAGGAGGAGGAACGCCCGCCTCACCTTTTTCTATAAAGTAGTCAACAATAATATTAACATAGACGCCAGCAACATTCTGAAGCCTGCCCAAGGGCGCACCCGGGGTAGTCACGACTTCAAATATCAACACATATTCGCACGCACCGACATCTACAAACACTCTTTTTTCCCACGCACAATTCCCGAGTGGAATGCCCTGCCTGGCACGGTTGTAAGCGCTCCCAACGTTGAGCACTTCCGTGCCAGGCAGGCGGCTTGCCCGCCCTAACCCGGGAGCCTCAGCTCCCCCCCCTACTTTTGCCCCTCGCGGGGTCATTTGGGGGTACATGTATATATGCAGATGCAGACATCATAATTTATTATGTGCACTTCATCATCTCTTAATCTATTAGGGCCATCTGTGACCTACAGGAGGAAAAAAAGAGGTTTGTAATTATTTTGACCACTTTTAGTACTTTTCAGTTTTGTTACTTATAAAAACATTGTTCAAAAACTAACTTCGTTTGAAAACTTTAAGAAGAAATGAAAACTTTTTTTGCACTGATTGTATCTTCAAAGAAGCACTGTTTTGTGAATGTATTTGCTTGCCTTTGTTAATGGAAGTTTATGATGTATTGTAGTATTGATACCTGCTTACTGTTCATACCCCCTGTAATGTCTGTACCATCTGTTGTGTCCATACCCCTGGCCAGTAATGTCCACGTCCCCTGGAGTGCCAGACAGTGTACACCATTCAAATATATCATTGCTGTCTTTAGCATGTGTACCCCCGTGTTGTCCAAACAAGGCCTACGGTCTATAACGTTAGCCCCTAAGTTATATGTCCATAATTTATCTACTGTTACTCAGTATAGCTTCCCCCAAGTACTGTCTGTACCCCCTTTTACTGTCTGTACTTCCTGTAGTCTCCATAGCCCCTTAACTGTCCTTCTCCTCTGAGTTGTCTGTACCCTGTTTGTGTACATACTGCTTGTAGTGTTCATATTTGCTGTATGTACCGTCACCTGTTGAGGTATTTTCTCAAACTTCAAGTGTTCTTTTGGTATTAGCAGTATCTGTATTTGCTGTGAATGCTGTCTGTGCACCAGTTTACATTCCAATCTTTATTTATAATAATCTACAACAGGAGTGCCCAGAAGCACATCCTGATAGATGACTTGAAGGCTCGGGTCACCGTTTTAAAGACAGGAGGGTCCTGGTGAGTTATCTTCTGTGTCTTTTTGGCAACACCTCGGGAGCACTTTTTATTCCATAACATGAAACATTCATATTTTTTTTTTGTTGCTTTTAAATTAATATAACAGCTTGGCTAAAGGTAAAATAGTAAGTGGATATAAGTGGTTTTGCTTTTGTTGCACATTGTTGTATTATGTAATTATTGTATTGTATGTATGTGTTATTTGTATGTATCCTGGGCCTCCATGAAAAGCAGTGTCAGTCACTGATGGGAGCTTACCCTGGTAAAAGAACACAGAAATAAATAAATAAAATCATAGTAATAGTTACATTAATGATGTTTTAATTATTTTCAGTTTCAGCAGTAGATATGAAGCCAGAGCCCACGTCTCACTTGAAGAGGCAGAAGCGATGGCATACAGGATCGCAGAACTGGAGGTCCTTTTGGAGGAGCAGCGGAAGTGAGTTGACTCAATATGAGAAATATAGGACAGTCACTATTATTTTGTCCATACATTCTTTCCTGGTCCTGTTCATGTATCTGTGGCATCACTGCAAATCCAGGCTCACATCTTGGTGTGCTTGTACTCAGTTCAATTTTGCTCTTGCCATTGTTGTGACTACTACTTTTGAATTGGGATGTTAACTTTGATTTCTTTGTGTTGTTGAGATTTGAATTCGTCAGAATGAGTATGATTAATTTTATTGCACAGTGAAAACACCAAGCTGACAGCCCAGTTACAACAGTCTGAGGAAGAGAGTCTGCCAGATAACACAGAACAACAAGACCACTCGTTCCTGCCTGAGTGCTTCCTGGCTCACAGCGCCTCGCCCATTGATGAGGAAGAGATGCTGCCAGCAGACATGGAACGCAAAGAGGACTCTTTCCTGCCTGAGTGCTTCCTGGCCCGCTGCCCCTCACCAATGAATGACAAGGAGGAAGGGCTGCCAGCAGACATGGAACACAAAGAGGACTCTTTCCTGCCTGAGTGCTTCCCCGCTGCCCCTCTCCAATGAATGACAAGGAAGAGATGCTGCCACCTGACATGGAATGCAAAGAGGACTCTTTCCGGCCTGAGTGCTTCCTGGCTCGCTGCCCCTCACCAATGAAGGACAAGGAGGAAGGGCTGCCAGCTGCCATGGAATGCCACGAGGACTCTTTCCTGTCTGAGTGCTTCCTGGCCCGCTGCCCCTCACCAATGAATGACAAGGAGGAAGGCCTGCCAGCAGACGTGGAATACAAAGAGGACTCTTTCCTGCCTGAGTGCTTCCTGGCCCGCTGCCCCTTACCCATGGATGCCGAGGTAGACAGACAGACAGCTGACACTGAACAAGACTTGAGCCCACGAGTAGAGAGTAAGGGATTAGCCAAATGGTTGAAAAAAGCAAAGAGGATGTTATGCTGTTGCAACAGTGTGAAAGAGGATTAAGAACATAATAGTGTATAATATATATTTAATAATGTAAATGATCTATAAACATATATGCTGTCAAAGTGATGGTATTATATAATATACTGCAATGTGTTTTCCAGCGGTCTTATTTGTAAACAAGGAGAGATCTGAAATAATTGTATAAAAAAAGAAATGAAAAATATAATATTTGTATGGCCAATTTTATCAAACATTTTTAACATGAGAGAGACTCTATTTTCATGCCCAAAAATTTTATGTCTGTCATAAGCATTGTCTGTGAAGGGGAGATGCAGTCTGACAATACATGTGTGTAGTGTGTACAAGGCTGTGCTGTATTTCTTGTTCTCTGAGCTTCATGACCGGTACAGTTCTAACTAGTGTTGATCATATTTGATGTAGAAAAGTAAATCTTATTTCTCTGGAGGTTCCTTAAATAAAACAAAATGCGTCAGACTGCTGAAGTGTATTAGGAGCAAGAAAAGAGGGAAAAGGCCAAGAGAGCCTGCTATGGAGGCTAGGTTTTTTTGTACCTTACCTCAGGTTTCTGCCTGCCAAAAACAATGCAAATTCATGAACCCCACAGCTGTTTGACTTATTCCCTTACAAAGCTAGCAACAAAAATACCTGCTGCAGTTCCAAACTTCCATTACTTACTCCCAGTCCCAAAAGCTATCCACTACTCAAAAATTAGGAACCTAGTGTTTCCACAAAGTTTTCCCTTAAAATTTGAATCTGCATTGCAGTACCGTATGTACTTGCTAGGAGGCCCACTAGTGACCCCTACCCATTCACTAGATATCATGTAGAATCATTAACAACTTCTGGAGTTATGTTGTACACAGACAAACACGCATACATAATAGCCTGCTGCAGGACCAACGGAAAATGCCAGGTGAACCATTTTTGAACTTGTCCTTCTTTTTCACAACCGCTACTAACGTACAAAATATGATGAAGATCCATTAATCATCTAAGCTTCTCGAGTCCATAGCCAAACGTACACTTGAAAATACAAAGTTTGCTGCAGTACCCTTGGAAAATGCCATTTTCAAACTTGACCTCCCTTTTTACAACTTCTACATAGCTACAAAATATCATGAAGATATTCACAATATCCAATATCTCGCCACTACTGTATGATATCCACAAGCAAACGCACAAAACTACAAAACTCACTGCAGCACCGTAGGAAAACGCCAGGTAAACTATTTTCCAAACTTGACCTTCCTTTTCAATTCACGACCTCTTATCTACTTATCCATAAAACACTATTATCATGATGAAGATTCATTCTCAGCCCCTCGAGTATGTGTTGTGCACAAACACACAAAAATATTTAGCCTGCTGCAGTACCACAGGAAAACGCCAGGTCAACCAGTTTAAAACTTGACCTTTCTTTTTACAATCGCCACAAACCGACTAAATATCATGAAGCTCGCTGTACAACTTCTCAAGTGTTATGCTGGTGACCCACATACACACCCACCACACTATGGTCCAACTGAAAACGGACTATTTTAGATGGGTGCATTGGACGAGTCCAGTCTTGCATAGGGTGCATTTTTACCTCCATGACATGTCATGGAGGTTATATTTTACCCTGCGTTTGTGTGTCTGTGTGTGTGTTTGTGTGTGTGTGTGTAAACAAGATAACTCAAGAATAACTGGGTGGATTGGTTTCATACTTGGTGTGTTGGTAGTGTGTGATAAAAGCTGGAAATGATTAGATTTTGGGCCCCCTAGCAACTCCCCTTGGTACTGCAGCGCAACTTCCGGTTTTGCTATCTAGGTGTTCTGAACATGCTATGGTCACGATTTTTAAGTGTTAGATAGCACTTGTGCTCAGGAAGTAGCGACATAAGTTTGGGCCCCCTAGCGTCTAGTTTTGGGATAGCAGGGGCATTTTTGTCAAAAACTTCTGACGAGGATAACTCAAGAAGGGAACAGCGGATTTTCATGATTTTTGGTATGTAGGTACCTTAGACAATGTTGTACAAGATGAAATACTAATTATGCAAAATAGGAGTACATTTGCATAATAAATGAGAATATTCTATCATAGCAGTTTTTCCAATGTATCTCTTGTCCCGGACATGATATGGTCTTGACATTTGTGTGGTAGATAGCATGCAGTGTCATGCTAAAGTGGGGCAAGTTTCAGCTCCCTAACATTTAATTTCGGACCTGCAGGGGCATTTTTGTCAAGACATTCTAAAGAGGATAACTGCAGAAAAGATTGACGAATTGACATCATTTTAGGCATGCAGGTAGCTTAGGCAAAAATGTTTATAATGATATACATTTTATGCAAATGAGTACTTAATTTGCATAATTAACGACGAAATTGTATAATTTCATTGTTTTCAATAACTGGGCTTCAATAAATGTAACACATGTTAATTATGGTAGGTGGAGTATAATCAGATATCAAATATGGTAATGAGGAACTTATTTGCATAATTTATGTAAGAATTGCAAAACCTCTTTTAAATATGATCAATGATGGGAATATTATCATTGTGACATGTGTACGTTACTCGAATGAACAAAACCATGCATAAATTATGTTAATGCTAGTTGATTGCATAAAATTTATAAAAGCTCTTATATTCATGGAGGTCGCCGAACTCTAGTTACATTTATTTTATCTAGACTAGGGTGATTATGCAAGGACCTTTTTGATGTTTCGGACTGCTTCATTTTACACAGGGGTGTCGGCTGAGAGAGTCCATTCCTGACAGTTATACAAAACAAACTCTACCACTACTGCGCACGAAATCTAACTTTGTAATAGTTACATGTACACCACGGATATAAACAACTTAAAACTGGTACATCACTAGTACTGAATCTGTGGTGGCATCGTTGTGCCATATGGCCTATCGATTTTACAGAACTCTTGATGAATTTTGTTGATAAAAACGAATCACCTTTAATTTTTGTGTATTTGTCGTCTTTTCAGTCATACATGTACTTGTATGCTTTTCATGATATTCCCATTATGAAGAAAAGGATGCAGAGACGCCGCCAACGTGATAAACCCGCTAAACAAAAACACAGTTTCTAACCTTCGTAAATTGCACTTATGTACTGAAAAATCGTTCTGTTATTAAATATGGCCGGAGCGCTAAAGCATTGTTTTTATCCTAGCCGAGGCGTTTCCATGTTGTAACGGTTTATCACTTTAAAGGTCCTTTTTGTTCTCGATAAGGCCACGTTGATTTGATTATATGGATGACATCCGCGCTCGCACCAATTTTCGGCCATTTCCACAAACAAAAAAGTTTTCGACCACACAATAAAGTAGCTGTAGAATGAGCACAAATATTCCGTAGATTGAAAAAAAAGTATAAGGAAACAGATAACTAATGACATAGAATGCCAAAATGAATCTAAAGTCAAAGAATAAGATGTGAAAGGACAGAAAGAAAAAAATCTATTGTTGGTTGGGGGAGGTACCAGTACAGAAAATTCACTGAGGTCCAGAGGATCATTTCCAGGTCCGGACATGAACCTGGACCTGATTGTCTGTGGAAACTTGAGAACTGGCAATACTGAAAACAATGGTAATTGGTCAATTTTGCTACAAAGGAATCTGTTTGGTGGATTATTGGACTCCCACTGCATTTTAAAATCCCATCTCCATGTAATAAAGGCTAACTGTCTCTGTACCTTTGACTGTAGAAACTTGGTGCAATTGACTATAAACTCTACTTGACTTCGCACTTGTTGTCTTCTTGGCCCCCCGGTTAGACCCCAAATGACTGCCGAAATGGCGGAACCTGTTCCTCTGTTGTTTTTTTCAGGTCTGTTTTTTTCGGATTGGTCCAAGAAGAAAAAAAGTTTTTGCACCCGTATGAGTACTGGTCCCTACACCTAACTGTTGGTATACCATACTATGTGTGTTTAGTCCTATGTTCAACCTTCCTGCCAGTTCCTGGCCACTTTGATTTCATACTGAAGGCAACTTTTTTTTGGCCAAACTTTTTTTTTTATTCGCTCGCTCGCATCAGTTTTGGAGTTCCCGGAGGATGTCATCCATATAATCAAATCAACATGGCCTAATGCAAAAGTACGGATGTTAATTAAAGTAGACAGTACTACATACACTTTTACATACCTCTACGTGGAAAGGCTGGAAAAATACTCAATATTTTCATGTCTTGGAGCAGTGTAAATAGCATCATCTTATGGTGAAGATACTCATTGGTGAAAAAGCGCCACCCAGCGTCTTTCTCGAGAGCAACAGGTGTAACACTGAGATGGCGAATCAGCACCAAGGATATCGCCCATCTTTGCCTTTTCCGAGGTTGGCGGCAGGTATCAAGGTTTGGTTTATGTAAATTGGAAAAAAAATCGAATTTTAGCGTAACAATGGTGGTCAGTGACTCATCCACCGACTCATAGTTCATTACATTGTAATAGTTCAATGGATTATATACAGAGTATTGCTTTATCTAGCCATTCCGCGAGAGAAAGTAGTCCATTCCATGAACGCGGAGCGGCTTGACTATTTTGCAGATAGCTTGCTGGGGGAATAGACCAAAAGTCTATTTTCTAGTTGATATATATATCCAACCTTCTTTATTGGCCTGTTTACAATATCGAATTGTCGTATAATGGGGAGATAGTACCAAGTTTATTTACCGCCACAACCCGGTTGTTATTCTTGTGGTCATCCGCGGTACCGAACAGGAATGATGAAACGATCTTTGTATTAAAAAAATGCTTACATGTTCTTATGTGTACAATCAAAAAGATCAAGCCAAGTAGATTATCTCTGCCCGTTCACAAACAACAGTCTAAAGTCTAAAGAGGGGCTTATACCTTAGAAATAAGCCAACGCAATATTTGTTTGGGACAATTTATTTTAGTTCTAACAGAGACAATCCAGGATCATTCCTCCTTGCGTTCGATTTTCTTCCTGTTTACCCAGGTTGCCATGGACACGGGTTCCACACAGATGACAAGTTCCAGTCCGTGAACTAGGTAGGAAAATTTGTTCTCTCCCTTTTAAAACGAAGAAAATGGATTAGAATACTCGTAAAGTCACTAGTCTATGTATAGTTATACGTCTAACTGTTGTGTACACGCAACAAAGGTAGTAAGAGCTCCAAAAAGCGCCAAGGTTTTGGCTAAATAAAGCAGAAACAGGTCCATGGCGCTGTTCACGACTAGCTTTTCAAGGTCAATTCTGCACTTAGTAGAAGGGAGTAAGTTTTGTTTGTAAATGTTGATATATCTGATATGCTGAAATATCTGCAAGCATATTAACGTATTGTAGCTGTGGATTAAATCGGAGACACTAAGGAATATCTAACAGATTTTGACTTTATTAACGCCCCGCACTTTCTAGGTCTGACGTTCTGACAAGTCGAGAATTTGCGACAGTTTGTTTTCTGAACTTCCGAAGTGTACGCGACTGTGTCGACGTGAGGAAAGATGACAACGTTGTCAAAAGAAGATGGGAGAACTGTTGAGCGAAAGATGAAGGTAAGTTGTCCATTCCTTGTCGGTCATTTCCGAAAATAAAAAACGTTCAACTTTCTAGTTGGGAACACACGGATACCGATTCTCTTTTGCACTCCAGTTACACCCGATCGTTGCATTTATTTTCCTCTTACTTTGTCAACGACTATTCAGAGATTTCTGACAAGTTGATCCAACTACACAAACTTTCATGTATTTCCATAGTTTACCTTTATTCATTCTATAATCATCATGTTTGCCTTTTGACCTTCTTTTTCTTACCCTTTGCTTTTCCTTGCTCTGTTGTGTTGTGTTTGTGTTCTTGTTCTCATTCCAGCCTGTTCCCTTTCCTACTCTCAGCAGAGTCAGGGAGGAGAAGCAGCAACCTCCTTTAGCCAGTAAGAAACTGTTTAGTCAGTTTATGATGTCGTTATGATGATGATGATTTCAGAAGTAGCAAGTGTTCACAACAATCAGAAAAAAAACAATGGGGAGGGATGACCAAATACATATATTTCAGCCCACACCAATACAAGTTTTACAGTTACTCAAGCAACTTGATGTAATTTGGAAACAGATGTTTCAGACAGTCTATTGTAAGTGAATGGATGAGAATTTGTAACATATCAATTCAGATTTTTGCTTTAAATCCTGATTCTCCATTAACTCCATCTACACTGACTGGAGACAGCAGAATACTGTCTGAAACATCTGACCATTTCTAAATTCTATCCAGTTGCTTGAGTAACAGTTGCTGTTACTTTACATGTCCTACTTTACCTGGATGTCTAACCTTCATCAACATGTCCTGACTGGTAAGCCCTTAAACCATGGAATTGACTCAGTGTGGCCGTTATATATTCATGTACAAGGAGCAGTTGTATTTTTCTCAATACATGGTCACAACCAGTTCAACTGTAGGGTGAAAGGACTTACTTGTGAAATTAGATCTATGCTTTCAAATTATCACTGAGACGGAAAACACAATTCAATGGACCTCTGCATTTGAACTCTGAGGTAAAAGTTAAGAGACAACACATTCTAGGAGTGTTTGCAGGGACATTTCGGTAACATCACTTTAACTATGTCTATCTGTTCTTCCAGCAGTCTGAGGAGAGATACTGGTACAGTACAGGAGACCCTGTATGCTCTTCACAAGTAAGTAACTTTATATGTAGAAAGAACCTATAATGGCACCATGGATGATCTAGTGGTGTAGAGGAAGGGGTTGCAGTTGTTTAGATTTGCAGTTATTTAGATGGGACGTCAAGCCAGAAAAGATCTCACAAATCAATCTGGTCTGATGTAGATTGTTATGTTACATTAAGAAAGTAGAAAAGTTACATTTTTTTGAAGCTGAGTTAACTGGTTTGTGGTAAAAGCAAAATTAGGAACAGCACAAATGAAAAGTTCATTCAGGACTTTGGAAAGATCCATGCTTAGTGACAAACTTGGGCACTATTCATGTATCTTACAGGATAGAAGAAAATTCATCTACACATATATGAAATACTGTGCATTGTTGCTAATGGTTTGCAATATTTTTATCATTCTTAATGTTGCCTTATTGTCCAATTGCTATTTTCTAATACTAGATTTCCTAATAATACAGTTTCAGAACAGCTTTGCATTAATTACTGCTTGCACTTTATCACATGTGAAAGTGCCACATACTTTCCTTTGTCTGTTAACTAGACTCACATGATTTGTGGGATACCCATATGAATTGTTTGTATGAAGTCACACGATGCTTTGTACATCAATTCCTGAACACCTGTTATTCTTATTCCAGATTGTTTCTCAAGAAAAAGGAAGACGGCTCCCCATTTCACAGGTAAAACTATGTAATAATGGTTTCTTTGTGGGGATTTGATCAACTCTAGCTTGCTTCTGAAGTAAACATTAGAATGTACAATGTAGTCATAGGCTGCATCAATGAAGGTTTGACATCCAGTACTGACAATTTGAAGAAAGGTATTAGATTCTACCTGAAACCTCAGACCATTTCCCAAAGTATATCCAGTTGCTTGAGTAATTGCTATTTCATGGAGTCATTAGAAAAAAAGAGACCATATGTACCTTTCATAATATGTGTTGACCCCAAAATACTCATATAATAGTTCTTGTCTTTCTTGTCATCAATGCTTTTCTATTTCTGGATGCAGAACATTTCCTTGTCCTTGGTGCTGAATGAGAATCTGCAGCATGTGTATGGGCACATTCACACGTGTATCTATGTGTGTCTATGCATGTATGTCATAGTGTGTATACTGTATATGTAATATGTATGTATGTATATATACTAGTACTTAGCTACAAGCAAGCACAATCTAGATTAGAAGACCTTTATATGAAAAAATCACATGGAGCATATGTAAGAGCTAGAGCCAAATGGAGAGAAGAGGGGGAAAAACCTACTAAGTACTTCTTAAACTTGGAAAAGAAAAGAGGAAGTGACAAGGATATTAACTTGTTATCCATTGATGGGAGAGAGATTAGTAGAGACGCAGATATTCTTAGTGAATGTAAGGAATACTATGAACAACTATACCAGGAAGACAATATAAGTGATATAGACATAGATCAGTACTTAGAAAGTGTACAGTTAGAAAATATCTTGAGCCAAACTGACAGAGAATTCTTAGATAAACCAATTACTAAAGATGAATGTAAGGATGCCCTTTTCTCTATGAAAGAAAACAAAAGCCCTGGCCTTAATGGCATTCCCTCAGAATTTTTTAAGATGTTTTGGCCCAATATAGGAGACCTAGTTTATAATTCTATCCAGGAAACATTGATAGAAGGTAAAATGTCTGTTTTGCAAAGACGTGCAATGCTAAGGTTAATACACACAAAAAATAAACGCAACAACCTAGACAATTGGAGACCAATTAGCCTTCTCAACACTGAATATAAAATATTTGCCTTTGTTCTTGCCAACAGACTTAAGAAAGTTTTACACAAGTTGATTAATAATGACCAAACAGCTTATATCAAGGGTAGATTCATTGGACAAAATGTAAGACTAATTAATGATGTTATTGAATATGCTAAAACCCAAAATATCCCTGGAGCAGTAATATTCCTGGATTTTACTAAAGCTTTTGACACTTTGAATAGAAAATTTATGTGGAAGGTTCTAGAAAAATTTAACTTTGGCCCCTCGTTTATCAGTGCAATAAAATGCATCATACACAGTATAATGACATTAGTAGCACCATCAGTAATAGAGGATGGTTATCTGACTTCTTTCCCTTAAAGAAAGGCATACGCCAAGGCTGTCCCATATCTGCTCTTTTATTCATCCTCACAGTAGAGATTATGGCTGTAAAGATCAGACAGGCACAAGACGTGGAAGGAATTAAAGTTAAAACCCATTCTAATGAAACTGTTGACATTAAAATCTCACAGGTAGCTGATGATACCACCTTGTTTGTATCTGACCTTACATCAATGGAAAATGCCTTCAAACTTATTCAAGATTTCTGTAGTGTTTCAAGCCTAAATCTAAATGTTAAAAAATGTGAAGGCTTATGGATTGGATCCTATGTTGACAGACAAGACACCCCCTTGGGTATATCTTGGCCAAAGACACCTATAAAATCCCTAGGTATATACTTCTGTAACTCATCCCTACACCATGAATGTGAACTGCTAAACTGGGAGAAAAAGATAGAAAGACTGAAAACCACACTTCAAATCTGGAAAGGTAGAAACCTAACTCTATATGGAAAAGTTACTGTCTTAAAATCACTTGCCCTTTCACAAATAATCTATAACATGTCTATGATTCTTACCCCACCTTGGGTGATAAACATTGTAAAGAAAGAAATGTTTACTTTCCTGTGGAATGGTAAAAAAGATAAGATTAAAAGAGATGTTGTTAGCTATTGAGCAGGGAGG
This sequence comes from Branchiostoma floridae, assembly GCF_000003815.2. Classification (NCBI taxonomy): domain Eukaryota; kingdom Metazoa; phylum Chordata; class Leptocardii; order Amphioxiformes; family Branchiostomatidae; genus Branchiostoma; species Branchiostoma floridae. Next base: position 49,739 of record NW_023365724.1, read on the forward strand.
ATTAGGCCTGACAAACTTAGATCTCCAAAGACAAGCCCTACTTGCATCCTGGATACCAAGATTAGTGACAAATGACAACGCAAGATGGAAAGTTATTGCGTTAACATTTATAAACTCCCTTGGTCAAGACAATTTGCTATTGCATATGAACTTTACTTCTGATAAAGATGGTCCTGACATGAGTAAATTCCCCACATTTTATAAACAGATAATATCAGCCTTCCACTCTGCTGGTGGAGGAGGTAAGAACAAACCCTCTAGTGTAAGTGAAATAATGGGTGAAACTATATGGTGCAACAAATATATAAGGTCACAAGGTAAAACAATTTTCTTCCCAACCTGGATAAAAAATGACATAATATTCGTAAAAGACATTTTCCCCTTAGACAGGTTCATGTCTCTAGATCGCTACCCTCAGCTTAACCTTAACACAAGACCTAATGGTATTATTGAATATATAACTCAGAGTGTTTCAAGCTATACCTCTTACATGGAAGAATGCAATAAGAAACCATAGAGGCCCAATTCCTTATCGAAGATTAGAGCTTAACACCCTTACCCCACGTATATTTGATGGTAAAACAACAAAACAAATCAAAAGCAAGAACACCTGCAAATTGTTTTATAATGCATTAGTGCAGGCACAGGCCAAGGAACCAACATGCTGTAAAAAATGGCAATCCACATTTCCTACTGAAACCCTGGCTTGGGAAAATATCTGGAGATGGTTAAGCACACAGACCTGTATAGACACTAAGTTAGCAGAGTTAAACTACAAACTATTACACCGAATATTACCATGTGCACACAATCTGCACAAATGGGGTATCAAAGATGAAACGTGACACATATATGATGCAACATGTACACTATGTAGCAGTGGAAGCATAGAAGATTATGAGCATATGTTCTTTAAATGTGAAAGACTGTGTAATTTCTGGGAATTAGTGAACACATTTGTACCCTTGCCCAACATAAAAATTACTTTGCAGGAGATTTTATTTGGAAAAATTGATCATTTGATAACTGCTAAAGACCAGAAAAATAGAACCTTTACTATTACTGTGGCTAAATGGACAATCTTTAAAACTTGGATCTGGCATAGAAAAGACCCACACCTGTGCATTACTAGCCTCTTTAATGTCTTTGAAAGGGACTTCGAAGAACGGATATTCCATGATAGACTGACAGCCAATGTAGATTGATTATACAAATTTTCTATTGATAGTTTGGCATGAACTGCACCTACTGTTAGACTTCTCCATTTTTGATCATAGTGTAATATCAGACTGTACATATTCCTTAAGGTTCCCCAGATGTACTACATGTATTTATCTCTTCTAACTGTTCCACTACCCATGTACTGCATGTAATTCGTCCAGACACACCAGTATTGTTATCCCTCCATGTGCAATGGTACTCGACTGTACAGAATCTAGTCTTAGTTGTTGACAAATGTACTGTTGTTGTTGTTGTTCATAATAAAAAAATAAATAAACAAAAAATGTATGTATGTCAAATACACATTTATAACTTTTTTTTTTGTGTGTGTGTGTGGGGGGGGTGTTTGTGGGGGGGTGTGGCCGTGTGTGCTAGCATGAGAGAGGGAGGGGGGGGGTTCAAGCTTTCTTTTGGAAAGCAAATAGACTAATCCTTCCTAATTTACAGGGAGGCTGCAGAGCTGCTAGAGCTGGCTCAAGAGTAAGTAAATAGATTACTTTGATTTCTTATTGCCTTATTAGTGAAAAGTCAAATACTTCACTGACATTCTTAAACAAAAATCTAGAGGAAGGTAAGAGAGTATGTGTAACACACAAGCTTTGTAATCGTAAGGTGCTAGCTTATAGAGACAGAGAGTATCAATCATAGTTTATCACAAGAAAATTGTGTTTGTAAAGTCATTGACAGAACTGATTGTTTTGTCTTCTCTCCCCAAAACAGGCAAGCTGAAGCTGCTGAGGATGACCTGGTCAGGACGTCCTTCCATAATGCAGAACTGCAGATGCTGCTAACTGATGAGAAACTGTGAGTCTTTCAGTGTCTTCATCATGTATTTTGTTCTGTTTCTACTGTTGAAGTGTTTAGGCCAGGAACTGGCCCCTTGCTCCTCTCCATCCAGTGTATGCTCCAAGTTTAAAATCGTAGTTTGCGAGGATTTGAAGTTCCTGTCAGGGTTATTTTGATGGTAGGGGAACATACCTTGAACGTTACAGCACAAGTCTTTGCGAATTGACCAACATTCCGCAGATCAATTATATCAATCATTTTTGGTAGATTTGACTTTGTCAGGGTCAGTTGACCTTTCTTTGAGACAATTTAGACAATGTTACTTGGCGAGAAAGATTAGTGGGTACTGAAATCATAACTTATTGCTTGTAACTTATTGCTTGGCAATTGGTCAGCATTTTCTCTATACTGGCCACCTGTCTATAGTGGCCACATTTCTCTTGTCCCTTGAGTGGCCACTATAGACAGGTTTGACTGTAGACTAATCCTTCCTAATTTACAGGGTGGCTGCAGAGCTTCTAGAGCTGGCTCAAGAGTAAGTTAACAGATCACTTTAATTTTTTATTGCCTAGTCATAAAGATCCAATACTACAATCAAGTGCTTCACTGATACTGTCAAACTAGTATCTAGAGGAAGATGATATAGTATGTATAACACATCATCTTTGTAAGCATAAGGTGCTAGCTTATGTATATATATATAGAGAGAGAGCATCTGAATCATACTTTATCATAAGAAAGTTGTGTTTGTAAAGTCATTGACAGAATTGTTTGGAATTGTCTCCCCAAAACAGGCAAGCTGAAGCTGCTGAGGATGACCTGGTCAGGACATCCTTCCATAATGCAGAACTGCAGATGCTGCTAACTGATGAGAAGCTGTGAGTCTTTCAGTGTCTTCATCATTTGGTTCTGTTCATACTGTTGAAGTGCTTAGGCCAGGAACTGGCCCCTTTCTCCTCTTCATCCAGTGTTGATAAGATAGACCTTCTCAGGGTTGGACAGGTTTTCTAAAAAGATTACTTGCCCAAACCAATTGTTCACTTCTCCAAAATTCAAAATGTCACTTTTATTATAAATTATATGCATTTTTACTCCCAGCAATGGAATTCTTATTTATTTTTTTATTGCCTTTATTTTTCTATGTTGACCATTGCTTAATGTCATGACTAAAATGTAACAAGTATATGATAATCTCACAATCGATCGGGCAACTGGGGTAGGTCATGCACTTGCCTGATCAGCACTTTCACTTGTCCTGGACAATAGGGCTAGTGGACATGTCCAACCCTGCTTCTTGAAAAATATTAATGAAGTTTTTAGAACTATGAGTGACTGGAATGGTAATACTATGATCTGACACAATAAGCAATTTTGTATATTAATTACAATTTATTGTACATTTCATTATCACAGACAAGCAGATGAGGCAAAGGTGCAACACAAAAGGTAAAAATATGAATTTCCAACTTTTCAGTTTTGGTCCATCTTTTCAGACCTTGTTGTAATCATTGTAATTATAAGACACTTAATGTTAAGTTTGTTACATACCAAATACCATGATAATTTTTGTATCTATTGCAATAAATATTTTTTCTATACTAAACTGTATGACTTTTTTTTTAAACACAGGGAGCTCTCTCAGGCCCATGAAGACCTAGAAATGTGAGTAGTTGTTTGACATTTTTCCTAGATAACTTATTAAATGTAGACTGATAGAATTGAAAACTCATTTTGCATACGGTGATTTTTCTTGAAAAGAAATTGAATTCAGAATGGGACTTTCAAAACAAATGGCTATTTATGTAAAGCAATTCATCATCATTAGTAAGTTAGAGTAGATGCACCTTATCTATTAGTTGAGGAAACCTTACATCTGAACAGAGAAATATAAAAAGGGATATCAATAAACGTGTCTTTATAAACACATCATAATTTATTATGTGCACTTCATCATCTCTTAATCTATTAGGGCCATCTGTGACCTACAGGAGGAAAAAAAGAGGTTTGTAATTATTTTGACCACTTTTAGTACTTTTCAGTTTTGTTACTTATAAAAACATTGTTCAAAAACTAACTTCGTTTGAAAACTTTAAGAAGAAATGAAAACTTTTTTTGCACTGATTGTATCTTCAAAGAAGCACTGTTTTGTGAATGTATTTGCTAAGTTTATGATGTATTGTAGTATTGATACCTGTTTACTGTTCATACCCCCTGTAATGTCTGTACCATCTGTTGTGTCCATACCCCAGTAATGTCCACGTCCCCTGGAGTGCCAGACAGCGTACACCATTCAAATGTATCAGTGCTGTCTTTAGCATGTGTACCCCCGTGTTGTCCAAACAAGGCCTACGGTCTATAACGTTAGCCCCTAAGTTATATGTCCATAATTTATCTACTGTTACTCAGTATAGCTTCCCCCAAGTACTGTCTGTACCCCCTTTTACTGTCTGTACTTCCTGTAGTCTCCATAGCCCCTTAACTGTCCTTCTCCTCTGAGTTGTCTGTACCCTGTTTGTGAACATACTGCTTGTAGTGTTCATATTTGCTGTATGTACCGTCACCTGTTGAGGTATTTTCTCATACTTCAAGTGTTCTTTTGGTATTAGCAGTATCTGTATTTGCTGTGAATTCTGTCTGTGCACCAGTTTACATTCCAATCCCATTATCTATGACAGGAGTGCCCAGAAGCACATCCTGATAGATGACTTGAAGGCTCAGGTCGCCATTCTAAAGACAGGAGGGTCCTGGTGAGTTATCTTCTGTGTCTTTTTGGCAACACCTCGGGAGCACTTTTTATTCCATAACATGAAACATTCATATTTTTTATTTAGTTGCTTTTAAATTAATATAACAGCTTGGCTAGAGGTAAAATAATAAGTGGATATAAGTGGTTTTGCTTTTGTTGTACATTGTTGTAGTATGTAATTATTGTATTGTATGTATGTGTTATTTGTATGTATCCTGGGCCTCCATGAAAAGCAGTGTCAGTCACTGATGGAAGCTTACCCTGGTAAAAGGACACAGAAATATATAAAAACATAGGTATGGTTCAATACATTTGATGTTTTAATTATTTTCAGTTTCAGCAGTAGATATGAAGCCAGAGCCCACGTCTCACTTGAAGAGGCAGAAGCGATGGCATACAGGATTGCAGAACTGGAGGTCCTTTTGGAGGAGCAGCGGAAGTGAGTTGACTCAATATGAGAAATATAGGACAGTCACTATAATTATTTTGTCCATACATTCTTTCCTGGTCCTGTTCATGTATCTGTGGCAATTCACTGCAAATCCCAGCTCACATCTTG
>NW_023365724.1:60609-61259 GCF_000003815.2 Branchiostoma floridae
AACATGGCCGGAAGTCTGTGGAAACAGCTCCCAGACCTGGTCGTCCCTCTTTTGTCATTGATGAGGTATCTGTTGGAGGACCAACCTGGGGTGTCCTACAAAAACGGTGTCCAGATCTGCATCAAACTATGGGAGAAATTCATAACTCTGGATGGCTCCTATGAAGAGAAAGACTAACAACTGTGCCAAGTTTCATTAATCTCCTGCTATGGAAAATGGGTCTGGGGCATTTCTTATTGAACGCCCCTCGTACATTGTACCAAGGAGCTTTCAGCAAGTTGTACCATGAGTATTCCTCATTTTGGCAGGAAGAAAGGCGCCAACGTGAGGAATTTGTGAGGAATTTGTGCAAAGAATATTTCCGTCATAGTGACTACAAATAAATGTCTGCCTCTTGCGACCTATATTTCACTTAGGTCAAGCTCTTTCAAATTGAGCATAGCAATACATATACTTTTAACTTTGCTAGCATTGCATTTTCTTAACAACTATATCAACATAGGATGACATTTTAAAATGTGCGCAATCGTTCTCGACAAAATACATTTCTTCTTGTGAAATTTTGTGATATAAATGTCATATGGATATTCTAAAGAACGTTATCACCACGTTAACCAGTACATGAACATAGATATGCATAAATAGGTCTC
>NW_023365724.1:61880-62548 GCF_000003815.2 Branchiostoma floridae
TAATATCTAGAGGAAGGTGAGATAGTATGTATAACACATCATCTTTGTAAGCATAAGGTTTTAGCTTATATATATATATAGAGAGAGAGAGAAAGAGCATCAAACATAGTTCATAAGAAAATTGTGATTGTAAAGTCATTGACAGAACTGATTGTTTTGTGTTCTCTCCCCAAAACAGGCAAGCTGAAGCTGCTGAGGATGACCTGGTCAGGACGTCCTTCCATAATGCAGAACTGCAGATGCTGCTAACTGATGAGAAGCTGTGAGTCTTTCAGTGTCTTCATCATGTATTTGGTTCTGTTTCTACTGTTGAAGTGCTTAGGCCAGGAACTGGCCCCTTGCTCCTCTTCATCCAGTGTTGATAAGATAGACCTTCTCAGGGTTGGACACCTGGTTTTCTAAAAAAATTACTTGCCCAAACCAATTGTTCACTTCGCCAAAATTCAAAATGTCACTTTTATTATAAATTATATGCATTTTTACTCCCAGCAATGGAATTCTTATTTATTTTTACCTCCATGAAATGTCATGGAGGTGAAAAAATGGAGGTATAGTTTTTGGTGTGTCTGTGGTTGTGTCTGTGTGTCTGTGTGTCCGCATATTTGTGGACATCATAACTTGAGAACCTCTCGATTGACTACGATGATATTTGGTATGTGGGTAGGGGT